>NC_092236.1:37608251-37645751 GCF_036320965.1 Panulirus ornatus
ATGGAGAATCTTCTGATGGATAGAAAATGATCTTAACGGAAGGTAACACGAGACACATGAGATGAACCTTCACGAAGTGAATTAGTGTCATTAGCGACGTACAGAAGGGCTCGGTCTAATGTCTGTCGTTCTTCTTGATCTATGGAAGTGTCTTGCCATAAGGACTGGACTCATACCTGGATATGTGTGCAAATGATATCGAGGTCATTAGGGAAGTATGGAGAGATGAGAGTTGCATCAATTTGCAAGGGAACCTAAACAAACCTCGAAGCTGGTCTGATAAATAGCTGATGGATTTCAACTCGGGTAAATGCAGAGTAATCAGAATGGGCACTATGAAAGAAGGCCTTGATACGGATAGTGTTGAACGGGATACAAGCTGCAGATATCTGTTAATGTGAATAACTTAGGTGTCGACAATATACCTAATACGTTGCCAGAGTTTCACCTCAGGAGAATTGTAGGTAGTCAAACTGCCCACTAATCAACATTAGAATCACATTCAAGTACAAGGATAAGGAAATATTCGGCAAATTATTCGCAAAGTATTCTAAGCGAAAATTAGAATACTGTATACTTATCAGGTTTGGTTATCGCGCTCTCAAAAGCACTAGCAGATTCAGACCCTCAGGACCTTCGTCTGCTCGCTCCTTCTGAGGGCTGTCATAATCTCCCTCACCACCACCTAGCCCTTCCACCTTGACCACCATACTCGCCCTCTCCACCACCAAACTCTCACTTACTGGCCACCACATCCTTCCTCACCACCACCACCACATTTATGCACCCTTGCCACCACACCCTTCTTCACTACCAGCACCACAAACTCCCATCCTGTTTACTGCATCCTCACTACCACAACACCCTCTCTCTCTCTCTCTCTCTGGTCACTACATCTTTCACAACCACTACTCCTCCCACCCTGGTAAGCACACTTTGCTTCATTACCTTACGCCATCCGTACGAGGCAGCCACCTCTTCCATCACCTCCACCACTTTCCCTCCTCCCTTTCTATCATACCCTCCCTCACTAACACTGCTTCCTTCCTCCCTGGCCAAGGTGGATAGCATTATTCAGCGATTCCAGCCATTTTCCCCCTTCATACCTACCAAATTTCTGGCAAAACCTTCCTTCTTAACAATAAGATAATTTCCTGCAAACATTTCACATTAGACAGGAAAGTGTTTTAGTTGAAGCTGAGTGAGTGTGCTAATATTGCTGATGCGAAAGATCAGGTATTAGTGATGAGATACCTGAATAAGAAAGTGAATACTGTGGCGGTTGAGGGTTTGATTAGGAGGCATGGGGTATTCAGTGAGGTGGATGGTAATGATGAACAGTTTGTGGACATTTGAGCTAAAAATAACTGGTCACTGGGAGTACCCAGTTTCAAAACTGGGACGCACAAAAGTACATGTGGACTAGGAAAAAAAGGAAGCTGATTTTATTGGATTACATACTTATTTTTGGAGTTCAAAAGAGACTCAGTTTTGTGTGAAAATGCTGAGAGGTGCACCTGGAGGGATGTGGAAGCAATAACGTAGATTTGTAGAGGGGTTTCGGAAAAGAGGAAATTATGTGGATGAAAAGGTGGTGAAATAAATGAGCTTGAAAAAGGGCTTTTGTGGAGATACCAGGAGAGATTAAAAGAAGAATGGCAAAATGTGAGAGCAAACGAAGCTAGGGGAGTGAGTTAGGAGTTGAAGGTGTCTAAGGAAGTACCATACGAAAGGTGGGAAAGGATAGTTGAGAGAGGGCGGTGAATGTCGGAATGACGGAGTTGCTAATGAAAGCGAAGTTATAGATGCATGGGCGTTACTTGCAGGGAAGGAGTGCGAGTGAAAGTGTCAGGTCAAGAGGATGGTGGAGCTGAAAAAGAGGTCAAATGAGATTTGTGGTAAGCAAGAATCAATAAACTTCAGTGAGGAAAAGAAATGCTTTGTAAGGGGTTGATAATGTGAAAAAAAACAGAAAAACAAATGAAAACATCGATGAAGGAGGCAAATGAGAAAGTGGCAAAAGGTAGAAATGAGGTGAAGAGGAGATGTAGTAAATAATGAGTACTCTGAAGGACTGTTAAATGTGTTAGATGATAAGATGGCAGATGTAGGGTGTTTACGTTGGGAGCGATATGGGTAGTGAGAAAGTCATGGGAAGTGGCGTGGTGAAAAGAGAAGAGATGGTGAAAGCCTTGCGTAAGATTAAATGTGGCAAGGCACCTAGAATGGATGGTACTGCGAATGAATTTCTTAAAGATGAAGGTAACTGTGTTGTTGATTGGTTTGCTAGGGTTTTTAGTGTGTGCTTGGATCCCTGTAAGGTGCCTGGGATTGACGGAATGTCTGTGTATTGCTATTGTATAAAGGCAAGAAGGAGAAAGGTAAATGTTCGAATTATAAAGGTATAAGTCTTTGAGTGTACCTGGTAAGTTGTTATTTAGAGTGGCGATTGTGAGTGTAGTGGCATTCTCTGAGCATGAGAATGGGGACGAACAATGTAGTTTCAGGTGTGGTAGATGATGTATTTAATTAGGTGTTTGCTTTGAATAACATGTGCAAGAAATACTTAAAGGAACAGGTTTTGTATGTAGCATATAGATTATGGAAAAAGCATATGATAGGATGGATGAAGATGGTCTGTAGAAGGTGCTAAGAATATATAGTGTGGGAGGAAATCTGCTAAAATCAGTGAAGAGTTTTTGTGAAGAGAGTAAGGCATGTAAAGCATGTATGCAAGTGGGCAGAGAGGAGGGTAAGTGGTTCAAGGTGAAGGCAGGTCTGCGGCAGGGGTGTGTGATATCACCAAAGTTGTTTAATTTGTTTAAAGATGAAGTAGTGCGGGAGGTGAAAGCAAGAGTCCTGTAAAGAGGATCAAGTATGCAATCTGTTAAGGATACGGGGAGTCTGGCGGGTGAATCAGTTGTTATTTGCTGATGATACGGCGTTGGTGGCAAATTTAAGTGAAAAACTGCAGAAGCTGGTGTCTGAATTAGGAAGAGTGTGTAAAAGGAGAAATTTGAGAGTAATTGTGAATAAAATTAAGGTTATTAGGGTTAGAAATGAGAAGAGACAGGTTGTTTGGTGTGTGAGCAAGAGGATAATTTTGATACCCGGGAGTGGATATGGCAGCGAATGCAGCAATGAGTGATAAAGTGAACCACAGGGTGGATGAATTATGCAAAGGCCTTGGGAGTACTGAGGAAAGTGTGGGAGAAGAGGTCACTGCCCTTGAAGGCAAAGATGAGTATGTTTTATTCTGTAGTAGTTCCACCTATGCTGTATGGGTACATGGGCGAGACAAAAATGTAAAGGATAGGGTGGATGTGTTTGAAATGAAATGTTTGAGAACAGTACGTGGTGAGAGGCGGGTTAATCGAATAAGATGTGATAGGGTAAGAGATAGTTGTTGTGGTAAAAGGAGTATGTACGAGAGAGCTGAAGAGGATGTGCTGAAATGCTTTGGACATACGTTGAGTGTGAGTGAGGAGAGGATGAGTAATATGGTGTACATGTCAGAAGTGGAGGGAACAAGGAAAAGAGTGGAAACTAAAGAGTAAGTGGAAAACTACAGCGAAAGATGTTTTAAAGGCTTAGGGACTGAGCATGCAAGAGCGTGCGAGACGTGTAAGAGATAGAGCGAAATGGAGAGATGTGGCTGTCAGTTAGCTGAATCAGGGCATATGAAGTAGTCATGGAAACCAAGGAAAGGTTTGTGAAGCCTGGTTGTGGATAGAGGGCCCTGGTACATGATAGCTATCGAGGGGCTGTGAGTGAATGAGGCCAATTCTTCGTCTGTTTCTGGCATTGCCTCACTAACACGGGAAATGGCGATTATGTAAAAAAAAAAAATCACCCCAGTAGCAAGCAATTTCTATCCTTCCTAGGAAATAGGTAAATTACAGGCGGGAGTTAACTGTCGTCCATCTAGGATCTTCCACGCCGTCCGTGTCCACAGACTTGGGACGGACGGTTGAAAAGAGAAAGAAGCGTCTTTTTACAGTGTAGATAAAGAATGAACAGAAAAGATGGAGAGGAGGGCAGGAAGGATGGCGTATGAGTGAAAAGAAATGAATTTATCGACCATATAAGAGGGTAAAGGGTTGTTTGATGACAGCCTTCAGGCTTCAGGTCCACTCTGACGATGTTGACAGTGATCAGTTCTTCAAACGATGCGAGCAACACATAATGCAATAAACTCGATAGAAAAAATGCTAAGAAGTACTTTTGTGATATGAGAGAAGTGAAGGAAATGAACTAAGCTAAATAATGAAATCATAGATGCGACAGTGTACAAGTTTAAAGAGTTACATAATGGTACAGAGGCGACACACACGAGTGTAGAACACTCTCTCCGTACTATATAAAGTAGGTTGTTTGAAATAGGTAATGCGTGAATGAACATTCTGAAACTAACTAGACAGTCTTTTTCACCAATAAACTAAAACAAAAGCTGACTGAAACAATATTTTTCTTATTGTATGAACCAGCGACCACAAAAAGGAAAAAAATCATAATGCAAGAGATTTCTTTTTCAACGGGAGAGTCGTCACTTCCCCTGCCCGCATACTGTAAACAAATGGCCAAATAGACATCCAGTGTCAGACCAGCTCCCTCCCTCCCTCCCTCCCTCCCTTCTTCCCTCCGCCCTCCCTCCCTCCCTCTCCCTGACCATTTTACTGAAAAAAATACCCCACCCTCCCCTTCCCTGCTCCTCTAACCTACCCTGCATTTCCCACTCCACTTACCCGACACCCCCACCCCTCCTATCTTGCTGTCCCTCACCCCTCCTCTCTCATCGTCCCCCACCCCTCCTCTCTCTCTCTCTCTCTCTCTCTCTCTCTCTCTCTCTCTCTCTCTCTCTCTCTCTCTCTCTCTCTCCCCCACCACCCCCAACCAGCCCTCAACCCACCACTCCAACAATTAGCTGATCGGGGACGTTCGGTCCCGCTGCACGAAATTCAGTGATTCATTTCGCCCCGACATTTGTGACAGATGAACCGCGATTGTGGAAAATTGATGAAATGAACGAAAATGATGGAACTGATTTAGCTTTTGCGTGTAACGCTTCGGGTCTTTTTTTTTTCATGATGGAGGCGTTGAGTGTGTCTGTGGTTCTGTAGTTGCGTTGTGGGGCAGCACGGAGCGAATCCTTCCAATGAATCATCAGTTTCTTTTTAGATAACCCCAGAGTTACGGTACACACTGCGTCAGGTCGGTGCAAGCCGGAGTTACGGTACACACTGCATCAAGCGGTGCAAGCCGGAGTTACGGTACCCACTGCATCAAGTCGGTGCAAGCCGGAGTTACGGTACACACTGCATCAAGTCGGTGCAAGCCGGAGTTACGGTACACACTGCATCAAGTCGGTGCAAGCCGTAGTTACGGTACACACTGCATCAGGTCGGTGCAAGCCGTAGTTACGGTACACACTGCATCAGGTCGGTGCAAGCCGTAGTTACGGTACACACTGCATCAGGTCGGTGCAAGCCGGAGTTACAGTACACACTGCGTCATAACCAGACACATTGTGTCGAGGGGGAGGAGTGACAGAGTGAGTGATTGTCGGTTTATTGAAAAAGGACAAGAATTACTGATTGGCTGATCATGTGCTGATGATAGAAATGAAAAGTGAGGTTGGAAATAATGACGGATGAATGAACTGTATGACCTGACCTCTCAGTATGCCTCATGATTCTACAGTAGTATTAATGTATACATCAAAGTTTGTGAAGAACCTAGAATATCTTAACCACTTCCGACATGTGACGTGCACGACTCTGCATAGACTTTGTTATGAAACAAATGATAACGAAATAATTGCATGTAGATAAATCACACAACAACATGAGCCAAAATTTCATCTTAAAAAGGAAAAAACGTCGAAAAGTAGAGTTACCTTATTATGAAAGCTATTACTGAAGGGAAATTACTATGAAGTTAGGCAAAGTGTGTCATTAAAATAAGTTCCCATGTGAGTGATGGACATACATCAACAATATCCACATGTTATGAGTAGTTACTGCGCAACACACATGCTCTTCCTGCCACTCTGAGTCCCTCATGAAGACCGAACGTACTTTATGTTTCCTCTACAATCGCTGCGGAGGTCCTTTCTCTGCCTCTGCTGTTTTGTTGTTCCCTGCTCACTCAGGCTGTTAGAGGCCGCGATGAGACGGTATCTGATAACCTTCCGTTTGTGTTTGCTATGTCGATAGTGCCTCATGTGACCTTGTGAGGAGTATTCCCACCCCATGCAAATTACATCGAGTCTAACGCCAGTATAAACGAATGTATCTACTTCCCCAGCGTTGCTCAGATTAAGTTTTGGTTTGTAACCGTTGTGAGCTGTAGTGTCATTGTTATTGGTGACTCCTACCCCAGCCAACCATGCTACTGTTACTACTAACAGGCGCTTTTGTTTTTTTAATGAGGCGATAGTGAATGTCACGTGATGCAGACACTCCCAGTGTTAGTCGTGTGGTGACTTGATTACCTCGAGCGGATGTTTCATTATCCAGAGGTTGTAATTATGACCACATACATATTAGTGATGGATTATGATGAATCAGATGTTGTGGTAGACGTGGTAAGGCAACGTATAACGTGGGGTGGCAAAGATTACTTAGAAATTAGTGGACATTTGAATAACAGATTGCGTTCAAGAAAAATCAACTTAGCTCAGACGTTCTTGACTGCTTGGAAGTGCCTCGAAGCACAGCAACGTAACGTAATGGGAGAGAAGCAAGGTGTATGCAGGAGTCTCCACCCATAACTAGCACTCAGGCCACTAGTTCACAGCCTCTGACGTGAAAAGTGTACAGTCTTTCTGAAGGAAAACAAAAAAGGAAATAGAATTTTTCAATCCAACTGCATAAAGGTGCAGCTGTGGATGCTGACCATCGCCTTCCACCAGCTGTAGATGCTGACCATCGTCTTCCGCCAGCTGTGGATGCTGACCATCGCCTTCCACCAGCTGTAGATGCTGACCATCGCCTTCCGCCAGCTGTTGAAAAGAGTGACAATATAACTACAATTCAAACTTAGTTCTGCTGACCTGGGAGAAAATTTCCATAAGACAGTAAGCAGTATGATGCCAAGTGGTGGGTAACGAATGTTACTAATATTCTCAGATTATGTGAACCTAAAACTTCTTAGATCATTGTAGCTGATGATGAGGAAGTCCTCAGCCAACAGTACATCAAGATTGTAAAATTCATTCGATTTACAGATCATTAACAAACTTCGTCATATCAAAACTGAGAGAAATTCCTTCCTACAGCAGATCAAAAGCAAGAACCACAGAGCCGGCGGTAACATTATGAGTCACAACACAGTAGGCAGTTTGTGCTGCTATGCCTCACAAACTGGGCCACCTGGACACAGACAACTCTATGGATCTTGTGACTGATGCTGTGTCTATGGCGTTCATGTTGTGCAATGATCCTTAATCTTAAGTCTAAAATTTCGAAAAATTTTGTTTTTTCATAAAGATATGGTTTATTTATAGCGCGACTCATCCACATCTTGATACACATAGGTAATATCACAGCATGATATGTACGTCATAGATAACAGAATGCAGATATCTGACATGACGTCACATTGAAACAATATCTGTGGGATAAGGTACATATTATATACAGACACATATGCATTACGTACAGAAAATAGATATTATGTATTTCCAAAGTAATATTCATAAAATGTACTACGGTACTTAGTCTGAGATTAAACTGTAAGCACAAAGCTCCTTGCTTGGCAAGAGAGAATTTTGTTAATCAATAAACGGCAAAATTCTTCCGTAAAATGAGATTAAAGGATATCAGATGGTCCGTGACTGGTGGATTATCACCCTTACCATCAGTCACACTAGTGAATCAAATAAATAGTGCCACGGCCACACCTGTCTCCCTGACATACAAACCAATGAACGCCATTAGTGACAACGGGAATTTATATTTGAATTCATATTTGACCTGATTGTGAACGTTCGCCCTATACCCGCATAATCTAAACGTTCACAAACACGCCGATTACAATTATATCATATCTATTTTTAGAAGTAAATGAAGTAAAGAACACAGTCATAAGTGTGGAATGCTTAACACCCAGGGCGCGGGTTAGGGAGGTGTATAAGTGAGCTCAAAGGCTGTACACACCTGACCAACCCAATAATCCTGGGAAAGAAGCAACGATCATACACGGAGAGACAGGAAATATGTGCAAGTTTCTCAGCTCGGCACGCAAGACGTTGATCAAAAGGATTAACTAGAATTTTGTCATCATACGTCCTGGTAGGCTTGTCATCATGCGTCCTTGTAGGCTTGTCATCATACGTCCTGTTAGGTCTGCCATCATACGTCCTGGTAAGCTCGTCATCATATGTCCTGGTAAGCTTGTCTTCATACGTCCTGGTAAGCTCGTCATCATACGTCCTGGTAGGTCTGTCATCATACGTCCTGGTAAGCCTATTATCATACGTCCTGGTAGGCCTGTCATCGTACGTCCTGGTAAGCTCGTCATCGTACGTCATTATACGTCCTGTTAGGTCTGTCATCATGCGTCCTGGTAAGTCTATCATCAACATCCTGGTAAGCCTGTCATCATAAATCATGGTAGGTCTGTCATTATACATCCTGGTAAGCCTGTCATCATACGTCCTGGTAGGTCTGTCATCATACGTCCTGGTAAGCCTGTCATCATACGTCCTGGTCGGTCTATCGTCATACATCCTGGTAAGCCTGTCTTCATAAGTCATGGTAGGTCTGTCATCATACGTCCTGGTAGGCTTGTCATGAATACGTCCTGGTAGGTCTGTCATCATACGTCCTGGTAAGCCTATCATCATACGTCCTGGTAGGCCTGTCATCATACGTCCTGGTAGGCTTGTCATCATACATCCTGTTAAGCCTGTCACAACGCGTCCTGGTAGGACCGTCATCATACGTCCTGGGAAGACCGTCATTATGCATCCTAGTAGGCCTGTAATCATACGTACTAGTAGGCTTTTCATCATATGTCCTGGTAGGTCTGTCACAACACGCCCTGGTAGGCCTTTCATCATACGTCCTGGTAGGCTTGTCCTCATATGTCCTGGTAGGTCTGTCATCATACGTCCTGGTAGGCTTGTCAACATACATCCTGGTAGTTCTGTCATCATACGTCCTAGTAGACCTGTCATCATACGTCCCGATAGGCTTGCCATAACACGTCCTGGTAAGCATGTCGTAACACGTCCTGGTAAGCATGTCATCATACGTCCTGGTAGGCTTGTCATCATACGTCCTGGTAGGCTTTTCATCATACGTACTGGTAAGCCTGTCACAACACGTCTTGGTAGGCCTGTCATCATACGTCCTGGTCGGCCCGTCATCATAGGTCCTGGTAAGCCTGTTATCATACATGCTGGTAGGCCTGTCATCATACGTCCTGGTAGGCCTGTCATAACACGTCCTGGTAGGCCTGTCATCATACGTTCTGGTAGGCCTATCGTCGTGCGTCCTTGTAGGACTGTCATCATACGTCCTAGTAATCCTGTTATCATGTGTCCTAGTAGGCTTGTCATCATACGTCCTGGTAGGTCTGTCACAACGTGTTCTGGTAGGCCTGTCATCATACGTCCTGGTAGGTTTGTCATAACACGTCCTGGTAGGCATGTCACCAAACGTCCTAGTAGACTTGTCATCACACGTCCTGGTAGGCTTGTCATAATACGTCCAGATAGGCTTGTCATCATACGTCCTAGTAGGCTTGTCATCTTACGCCCTGATAGGCCTGTTATCATGCGTCCTGGTAATCCTGTCATCATACATCCTCATAGGCTTGTCATCATACGTCCTAGTAGGCCTGTCACAATTCGTCCTGGAAGGCCTGTCATCATACGTCCTGGTCGGCCCGTCATCATACGTCCTGGTAGGCCTGTTATCATACATCATGGTAGCCCTGTCATCATACGTCCTGGTAGGCCTATCACAACACGTCCTGGTAGGCTTGTCATCATACGTCGTGGTAGGACTTTCACAACACGACCTGGTAGGGAAGTTATCATATGTCCTGGTAGGCTCTCATCATACATCTTTAGGCTTGTCATCATACGTCCTGGTAGGCCTGTCACAACACGTAATGCTAGGCCTATCATCGTGCGTCCTTGTAGGACTGTCATCATACGTCCTGGTAAGCCTGTTATCATACGTCCTGGTAGGCCTGTTATCATACATCATGGTAGCCCTGTCATCATACGTCCGAGTAGGCCTATCACAACACGTCCTGGTAGGCTTGTCATCATACGTCGTGGTAGGACTTTCACAACACGACCTGGTAGGGAAGTTATCATATGTCCTGGTAGGCTCTCATCATACATCTTTAGGCTTGTCATCATACGTCCTGGTAGGCCTGTCACAACACGTAATGCTAGGCCTATCATCGTGCGTCCTTGCAGGACTGTCATCATACGTCCTGGTAAGCCTGTTATCATACGTCCTGGTAGGCTTGTCATCATACGTCCTGGTAGGTCTGTCACAACACGTTCTGGTAGGCCTGTCATCACACGTCCTGGCAGGCTTTTCATCATACGTCCTGGTAAGCCTGTCATCATACGTCCTGGTAGGCTTGTCATCATACGTCCTGGTCGGCCTGTCATCATACTTCCTGGTAGGCTTGTTATCATACGTCCTGGTAGGCCTTTCACTGCACGTCCTGGTAGGCCTGTTATCATACATACTGGTGGGCGTGTCATCATACGTCCTGGTAGGCTTGTCATCTTACGTCATGGTAGGCCTGTTATCATACGTCCTGGTAGGCTTGTCATCATACATCCTCATAGGCTTGTCATCATACGTCCTGGTAGGCCTGTCACAACACGTCCTGCTAGGCCTATCATCGTGCGTCCTTGTAGGACTGTCATCATACGTCCTGGTAAGCCTGTTATCATATGTCCTGGTAGGCCTGTCATCATACGTCCTGGTAGGTCTGTCACAACACGTTCTGGTAGGCCTGTTATCATACGTCTTGGTAGGCTTGTCATCATACGTCCTGGTAAGCCTGTTAACATACGTCCTGGTAGGCTTGTCATCATACGTCCTGGTAGGCCTGTCACAACACATCCAGATAGGCCTGTCATCACACGTCCTGGTTAGCTTGTCATCATAAGTCCTGGTAAGCCTATATACATCCTGGTAGGATTGTCATCATACGTCTTGGTAGGCCATTCACAACGCGTCCTGGTAGGCCTGTCATCATACGTCCTGTTAAGCCTATCGTCTTACGTTCTGGTAGGCCCGTCATCATACGTCTTCGTAGGCCTGTCATCATACGTTTTGTTAGCCCTCTCATCATGCGTCCACATAAGCTCGTAATCATATGTCCTGGAGGCCTGTCATAATACGTCCTGGAGGGCCTGTCATCATAGGTCCTTGTATGCCCGTCATAATACGTCCTGGTAGGCTTTTCATCATACGTCCTAGTAGGCTTGTAATCATACGCCCTGGTAGGTTTGTCATCATACGTCCTGGTAGGTCTGTTATCATATGTCCTGGTGGGCCTGTTGTCATAAGTCCTGTTAGGCTTGTCATCATACGTCCTTGATAAGCGTGTTAACATACGTCTTGATAGGTTTTTCATCATACGTCCTGGTAGGCCTTTCACAACACGTTCTGGTAGGCCTGTCATCATACGTCCAGGTAGGACTGTCATCATACGTCCTGGTAAGCCTGTTATTATACGTTCTGGTAGGCTTGTCATCATACGTGCTGGTAGGTCTGTCACAACACGTCCTGGTAGGCCTGTCATCATACGTCCTGGCAGGCTTGTCATCATACGTCCTGATAAGCCTGTTAACATACTTCTTGGTAGGCTTGTCATCATACGTCCTGGTAGGCCTGTCACAACACGTCCTGGTATGCCTGTCATTAGGCGTGTCATCATACGTCCTGGTGGGCTTGTCATCGTACGTCTAGGTAGGTCTGTCATCATACGTTCAGGTAGGCATGACTTTTGAACTGTTGATACCATTAACTTCTATTCTAAACATGCTGTGATATGTTGTTCACTTCTGGGCTAATTCATCATTTGTTTAGGTTTTTATTTAATCATTCATTTATCTATTTACTTTTCTTAAGGGCAGAACAACCACGGTGCCTTCTTTTCTTATGCCTGGGATAAACATAGGACAATTTACTCTGTACTGATAACAAACCAGCCATTATACTTGAAGGATTCAGAGATGACAGTTTCATTACTCAAACACATGCAACAAATAAAGACATGTTGATATCGATGATATAATGATAACAAAAATCATATTAGTATGGAAGATTATTATAATAGAAATAACACTTATCACAATAGTAATTATGATAACTATAATTATGATGATTATAATCATGATAGTGATGATGATATTTATAATGAAGATTATAACAATCGTAACAGTGGTAATGATAGTTACAATAATGATTACGTATAATTACATATAGTTACAATTACTATGAAAATAATCATAACAATAATGATGATAATTATGATGATAATGATAACATGGAGGGGATGAGTGAAGAGACGAGGACATGTTAAAAGTGAAAGGACCAAGGAGAAGGCTTAGGGCCTGAACATGCAGGAGGGTGAGAGGTATGCAAGGGATAGAGCGGATCAAAGCAATGTGGTTTACAGAGGACGACGTGCTGTCGATTGGCTGAACCAGAGTATATGAAGTGTTGGGGGAAGCCACAGAGAGGTCCGTGGGACCTGATCATGGATATGAGGCTCTGGTTTTGGTGCATTGTACATGACAGCTAGAGTGTAAATGTGAACGAATGAGGATGTTTCTTATAATGCGGGAAATAGCAAAGCAATTCTTGCTTAAGGATTTCATAAGCAATGAGAGATGGTTAGTATTTACAAAGGTAATGCTCCTTAATCGGTGTAGTCACGGAATATATACTAAAATCGCTACGTCTCTGAACATTTGGGCATTGTCTCTTGCTGCACAAGTGGCAAAATAGATTATTTATTGTGTCATCGGTGTTTGGACGCGGGGTAAACCAGACGCCGATTTTAAAAGGAAGACGACAATCGTATGTATGAGAACAGATTCCGTAGTAAGTTAACAGATGCGATAGTAAGTTAACTCTTGTAGCATATAAGAATGTAATCAGTCTCGCCAAAACATATAAATGTTAAGGACGGTTTTAACAAAGGATGAATAGCTTGGAAAATTATTTAGATATTATTGTTTATTATTATTATCATTATTATTATTATTATTATTATTATTATTATCATTATTATTATTATTATTATCATTATTATTATTGTTATCATTATCATTATTACTATCATTATTATTATCTTCATTACTATCATTATTGTTATCATTATCATCATATTTATTATTATCATTATGATTATCATTATCATTATTATTATTATTATTAGCAATGTCATAACAACAACGATGATGGTAATAATGATAGCAAAACAACAACAACAACAATAATGATAATAATAATAATACTAATGATAATAATAATAATAATAATAATAATGATAATAATGGTAATAATGATAATGATAATAATGATAATAATGATAGTAATAATGATAATGATAATGATAGTAATAATGATAATGATAATGATGATAATAATAACAATAATAATAATAATAATAATAATAATAATAATAATAATAATAATAATAATAATAATAATAATAATGATAATAATAATAATAATAATAATAATAATAATAATAATAATAATAATAATAATAATAATAATAATGATAATGATAATCATAATGATAATAATAAATATGATGATAATGATAACAATAATGATAGTAATAAAGATAATAATAATGATAGTAATAATGATAATAATAATAATAATAATAATAATAATAATAATAATAATAATAATAATAATAATAATAATGATAATAATAATAAACAATAATATCTAAATAATTTTCCAAGCTATTCATCCTTTGTTAAAACCGTCCTTAACATTTATATGTTTTGGCGAGACTGATTACATTCTTATATGCTACAAGAGTTAACTTACTATCGCATCTGTTAACTTACTACGGAATCTGTTCTCATACATACGATTGTCGTCTTCCTTTTAAAATCGGCGTCTGGTTTACCCCGCGTCCAAACACCAATGACACAATAAATAATCTATTTTGCCACTTGTGCAGCAAGAGACAATGCCCAAATGTTCAGAGACGTAGCGATTTTAGTATATATTCCGTGACTACACCGATTAAGGAGCATTACCTTTGTAAATACTAACCATCTCTCATTGCTTATGAAATCCTTAAGCAAGAATTACTTACAGAGACCTTCTGTCACTCGAAGATTGGGCTACCTATTTCAGCTGATGTCATATTAGGATATCGACTGAGCACAGCCAACCTTAATTCAGCAGTGACTACTGCACTCGTGGGATGGATCAGCCAACAACATTGACATATGTTTAGAAAAAAAGATTAGCTTCGCAAAATTCCGGTAGAGTATTATTCTCTGTTCGCTTGTTTCACTGGAGAGTCCTTGAACGATCGTTATCAATGTGCAAATTGTTGCTGACTGATATGAAGAAGTCTACATATGTGTTCGTTTGTGTGCACACAAGCCGGGAACATCCTTATCTATAGGCATCTGCAGCTTCAAGACTGTGTTACACTCAGTAGTGGGGACAGAATGGACTCCTCTGAAGCAGTAATTTGACATGACTGCAGTCTCGTCAACTGATGATGATACAACCTCACCAAAGGTGACTCACTCGTAGTGTAACGTCAACCAGACGAAGAGTATAAAGAAAAAAAAAAATTACATTTATATGTAACCTTTACCTTGGGGTTACCCCAGCTTCAAGACAGCACTACAATCAGTAGGAGGGATAGGATCGACTCCTTTGGCGTGAAATTCTTCGACTAGATTGTACCGCAGTGATTCAACCTCGTCAAAGGTGATTTTCCTTTCGCGGTTTACACGCAAGGCTTACACGCAAGTAGTCAGCAGTCCGGTAACGCTCATATATACAGTCTACAAACACACGCTCTCTTCCCATTTCACACAGCACTCAGCAATTCATAACACTAGATTCTCCCGCTTTTATATTAAGATGTTCCTCCATCGGTAAGTCAGAACGGGACAACCAGTCAGGAAAGGCCACAGCACCCTATACGGTATTGCTGCTAGACCTGGCTTTTCCTGTATCCTTCTTTACCAATTGTTTTTTAGCTGGGCATCAACTGACCAACTGCCTACTTCATCATCTGATCTTTATGAAACTCACTTTTCCCAGGCTGCCTCTCCTCTTCACTTTCAAATATCTACCTGTCATATCGTATACTGATACAGCTCAAAGGACGGTACTTGTGCTCATTGTAGCACAAACATCCGCTGCTTACGTCGTGGATCTTGGGTCTCCCAAATTTGAAGCCATCCGGTTTAACATTTCTTTTTTTTCTGTAGCTTTGTAGCTATGTTTAGTGTACTTACCCCACAATTACTTCAACTGTTTACAAAACCATCAACAAATCATCCAGGCTTTAATCTGCCACGAAACGTTGCTCTCTTTGTGCTCACTTGCTGATACTCTCTACGTCCGCCTCAAAGAATCTATTTGCTGTTCGTGAAATGATCCCTACTGAGTCGAGACCCTTTTCTTTTCTCTCTTGAACGACGAGGAAGAAATACACACATGCCCCATTTCTCATTATTACCAACACTTCTTCAAGACATTCGACTTTATCTTTAATTCTGTATTCCAAAGGTCTTACACTCAAAGTCTTGCTTCTCTTACCTTCATTTGGGCACATCCATAGTCCAAACCCCTCGCAAAGTGCCAACTTTGGCACGTTGGGAGGGCTCAGTGGTCACTCTCAGGCTGATCTGATACTGCATCTTTATGCAAATATTACTGCTTCACCAGTCAGGGTGCCTCCAGCTGTGAGAGTCATCTTGACTGGGATGGAGTCCTATGTTTCTTTTTCAGTATATATATATATATATATATATATATATATATATATATATATATATATATATATACATATATATATATATATATATATATA
The DNA here is from genome assembly GCF_036320965.1 of Panulirus ornatus. Taxonomy (NCBI): domain Eukaryota; kingdom Metazoa; phylum Arthropoda; class Malacostraca; order Decapoda; family Palinuridae; genus Panulirus; species Panulirus ornatus. Next base: position 37,624,332 of record NC_092236.1, read on the forward strand.
TATATATATATATATATATATATATATATATATATATATATATATATATATATATATATTATATATATATATATATATAGACAAAAAAACGTAATACTAGTAGCACTTGACCCACACAAGGGTCATGGTTCTGATGAAGTTTCACCGTATGTTCTGAAGTCTTGCAAGGCAAACCATCTGAAATATTTTCAAAATGTCAGTGAAGGGAGGCAGAATGTTAGGAATGGAAAAGAGCAAACGTCATTCCTCTCTATAAGAACGTAAACTGGGAACAGGCGATGAACTACAGACAGGTCTCACTAACAAGTGTGGTATGTAAGGTTCTGAAAAAAAAATATTTAACAGCAAGTGGATGACTTTCCAACGAGGGAAAACTACCTAAGTAGGAGTCAGCACCCTTTTAGGGAAAGGAGGTTGTGTAACAAACCTTTCACTTTGAGTTTACGAGAAAGGAAGGTCAACCCTAAACAAAAGGAGGGTGGATCGTTTGTATCTGGAGTGCCAGAAGGTTTTTGACGTTGTATTGTATGGGAGGCTGATTAAGAAGGTGGATCACCAGCCAGGAATAAAGGGGAAATTCCTTCAGTGGATAGGACATCTTTTCAGTGGAGGGTAACAAAGACTCATGTTCGAGAAGCCTTCTCCAAATGGGCCGATGTGACACGCAGGGAACTACAAGGCTCTGTTCTGGGACCATTATTCTTGTTGATCTATGTTATGACTTGCCTGAAGGGATTCAAAGGTAACTAGGAAAGTGAAACGTGAAGAGAAGTAGCAACAGCTGACAAGACGATCTAAACAGTCACCATAGTCTGCCTGATATATATGGAACGATATAAGTTAACCGGATCATATGTATAGTGCTGATGATGGGACAAAGGGAAAGGTCTTAGTATGATTATCATCTAGCAAGAAATAAGTTTCAGGATTCTGTGTGTGAGAGGATATACGGGTCGACATCGTCCCTAGACTGTCGTCAGAGTCTAATATCAGTCAAGGAAACAAACTGCCTCATGACAAATATTAGAATAGCTTTCAAGTATATGGATACTTCCCAAGTTCTTCTCTTCCTTCATAACGCTAAAGCTAGAATATGTTTCTCAATTTTGGTCACCGTGCATAAAGCAGCACAAAGATGTAATAGTAAGGGAATGTCCAGAGGAGGGCAACAAAACTGATGACAAAGTTAAGAGACTTGAGTTACAAGGAAAAGCTAGAGCTTTAGAATTGTATACCTTGGAAGAGAAGAGTATGGGTGACCTGATGGGAGACCTTTAATTCTTGAAAAGGTTGATGAGGTGGACAGTGAACGGTTCTTCAAGAGATGTAGAGAGTAACCTTGGGACATGATATGAATCTGAGCAAAAAACTTGTTGAAATGATGCAAGCAAGCGTTCTTATGATGCAGGGGTGGTGGATGAATGGAAAAAGATGACTGACGACATGATCTATTCAGACAGCACACAGTGATAGAGAATGTTCAAGAGATGAGGCCCCACAGGTGTAAACCTCACTTCTAATACGGATTCAGTCAACAAGGGCTCACTAGGGCCGGATTGCATGGGTACGAATCCTGGCCGCGGCAGTTGGCCTGCCACCCAACCCTGGTGTTCATCCTCCTTCAAGGAAGATGGAGCAAAGATATGTACAACATATATGAAAAATTCTATCCGCGTCATACACTAATAGTCATCACGTATAGCAATCACACAGGCAGACAGACAGACCGACAGACAGACAGACAGACAGACAGACAGACAGACACACACACGCACACACACACACACACACACACACACACACACACACACACACACACACATACACGCACGCACACACACACACACACACACACACACACACACACACACACACACACACACACACACACATATACACGCACATAGAAGCATATACAGGAAAACATACAAAACTATACCCTCTCGCTGACCCATCTGACAATGACATCTCGTTCTCCAGATAAAGTGAATGACTCAATAAATAAATAATGAAATCTGCCATTGTGGCAGATGGACGTCCTGGAGGGTGGGGGAAGGGGGTCAGGGGAGGACAAGATATCAGCGTTATCAACTTCCGGTGTATGACGTTCATAAATTATCAAGACAGTGACTGCATTTCGTTGATATGGAAAAGTTTCAATACATAGTAGAATCTTTGTAAATCCTGTGTATAAAAGATTTTGAGTAATACGAAGATATATCCATGATATGGAATTACAGTATTCTACAACAGGGTGCTACACAGTGGAAATACAGTATTCCACAACAAGATGATACACTATAGAACTACAGTATTCTACAACACGATGCTACTCTATGGAACTACAGCAGTCAACAACAGGATGATACACTATGTAACTCGAGTGGTCTACAACAAGATGATACATCATGGAACTACAATATCATATAACATGATGATACACGAGAACTGCAGTTTTCTACAACACGATGATACACTATGTAACTACAGTTGTCTACAGCAGCATGATACACTGTGCAGCCCCAGCTCTGTATTTCATCCTTCATCCAAACATCTGTCACAACGACTCGGCCGAATGTCATTAAGAGCAACATTAATCATGGGATCAGAACCTAAGAACTCGATCAGAACAACTCTCACTATGTTTCACAACATGTTAAGTTACTCTCTGTCAAGAGATACTTTGTAAATCATACAATATATATATATATATATATATATATATATATATATATATATATATATATATATATATATATATATTGATGATAGAGTGGTAGATATAGGGTGCTTTGGTTGAGGCGGTGTGCGAAGTGAGAGGGTCAGGGAGAATGGTCTGGTAAACGGAGAAGAGGTAGTGAAAGCTTTGCGGAAGATGATAGCCGGCAAGGCGGCGGGTTTGGATGGTATTGCTGTGGAATTTATTAGAAAAAGGGGTGACTGGTTGATAAGGATATTCAATGTATGCATTGTTCATGGTGAAGTGCCTGAGGATTGGCGGAATGCACGCATAGTGCCATTGTACAAAGGCAAAGGGGATAAAGGTGAGTGTTCAAATTACAGAGGTAAAGTTTGTTAAGTATTCCTTGGAAATTATATGGGAGGGTACTGATTAAGAGGGTAAAGGCATGTACAGAGCATCAGATTGGAGAAGAGCAGTGTGGTTTCAGAAGTGGTAGAGGATGTGTGGATCAGGTGTTTGCTTTGAAGAATGCATGTGAGAAATACTTACAAAAACAGATGGACTTGTATGTAGCATTTATGGATCTGGAGAAGGCATATGATAGAGTTGATAGAGATGATCTGTGGAAGGTATTAAGAGTATATGGTGTGGGAGGTGAGCTGCTAGAAGCAGTGAAAAGTTTTTATCAAGCACATAAGGCATGTGTACCAGTAGGAAGGGAGGAAAGTGATTGGTTCCCGGTGAATGTCGGTTTGCGGAAGGGTTGCATGTCTCCATGGTTGTTTAATTTATTTATAGATGGGGTTGTTAGGGATGTGAATGCAATAGTTTTGGAGAGTGTGGCAATTATGCAGTCTGTTGTGGATGAGAGGGCTTGGGAAGTGAGTCAGTTGTTGTTTGCTGATGATGCAGCGCTGGTGGCTGATTCGGGTGAGAAACTGCAGAAGATGGTGACAGAGTTCGGTAGTGTGTAAAAGAAGAAAGCTGAGAGTAAATGTGAATAGGAGCAAGGTTATTAGGTTCAGTAGAGTTGAGGGACAAGTAAATTGGGAGGTAAGTTTGAATGGAGAAAAACTGCAGGAAGTGAGGTGTTTTAGATATCTGGGAGTGGATTTAGCAGCGGATGGAACCATGGAAGCGGAAGTGAGTCACAGGGTGGGGGGAGGGGGCAAGGTTCTGGGAGCGTTGAAGAATATGTGGAAGGCGAGAACGTTATCTCGGAAAGCAAAAATGGGTATGTTTGAAGGAATAGTTGTTCCAACAATGTTATATGGTTGCAAGGCGTGGGCCATAGACAGGGTTTTGCGGAGGAGGGCGGATGTGTTGGAAATGAAATGTTTGAGGACAATATGTGGCATGAGGTGGTTTGATCGAGTAAGTAATGAGAGGGTGAGAGAGATGTGTGGTAATAAAAAGAGTGTGGTTGAGAGAGCAGAAGAGGGTGTATTGAAATGGTTTGGTTACATGGAGAGAATGAGTGAGGAAAGATCGACAAAGAGGATATATGTGTCAGATTGGAGGGAACGAGAAGTGGGAGACCAAACTGGAGGTGTAAGGAAGGAGTGAAAAAGATTTTGAGCGATCGGAGCCTGAACATACAGGAGGGTGAAAGGCGCGCAAGGAATAAAATGAATTAGAACGATGTGGTATATCGGCGCGGACGCACTGTCAATGGATTGAAACACTACATGTGAAGCGTCTGGTGTAAACCATGGAAAGTTTTGTGGGGCCTGGATGTGGAAAGGGAACTGTGGTTTCAGTGCATTACACATGACAGCTAGAAAGTGAATTTGATCGAATGTGTCCTTTGTCGTCTTTTCCTAGCGCTACCTCGCGCGTGTACGGGGGGAGGGGGGTGCCATTTCATGTATGGCTGGGTGGCAACGGAAATGGATGAAGGCATCAGGTATGAATATGTACATGTGCATATATGTATATAACTGTGTATGTATAGGTATGTATCTGTGCGTGTGTGGGCTTTTATGTATATACATGTGTATGGGTGTGTTGGGCCATTCTTTCGTCTGTTTCCTTGTGATACCTCGTTAGCGCGGGAGACAGCGACTAACTATAGTATAAAGAGAAAAAAAATATACATATATATGTATATACATAGAGAGAGAGAGAGAGAGAGAGAGAGAGAGAGAGAGAGAGAGAGAGAGAGAGAGAGAGAGAGAGAGAGAGAGAGAGAGAGAGAGAGAGAGAGAGAGAGAGAGAGAGAGAGAGAGAGAGAGAGAGAGGATATTTATGTTAACATCAAAAGCACGGATCTCTGCTGAACTAAGATTTGTAAAAGAATATATCTAAGAGAGGCGGGATTTCAATTGTGAAATAGGAACTAATAATTTCCTTTGTAGAACGTCAGTACACCGTCTGGACCCGGGAGTCACACTACTCACAACACTGGACACCATCCTTACCCGTCCACAGAGCATGATTATGCCGAGATCTTTCACAAGTTATGACTGCTGAGGTATCCGGAGTACACTCTGTAGCGAGCAACGAGTTCTCGGTAGCGTGGATCAAGGTAGGACTATTTATTTAATGTAACTTGTCAGATGTTATAACATTGAGTATAATGCTGTTTACTGCCCTGAAGGACAGAGACTCCTCAGAAGGAGTGGAGTCCTTAGCAAATTTCAGATTTGAAAACAAAAATGATTATGTGAATAAGCTATATTAGGGTGAATCTGTAGGATGTCTTTTATGAGAACTGATTCACTGAAATAACTACACTGATAATTATATGATAAACAAAAACGTCTGAATTATACTATTTTCACATTCATTGCTTCAAAGGCTCATCACTGAGTACAGGCCGAGTGTTCCAACTTGGTGCAGCTTCGGTATCCAGCTGGCAAGGTCGCCTCATCGTGGCAACGACCACAGCATATTCTCTGGCTCAGTTACTGTGTTAGTGCCTCGAGTACCTATTATATCCTCGTCTGATCTCTGTAAGGCCCACTCCAGGCTTGGTGCTGTTGAGGTCCTAAGATCACTATACCTTACCTGTCGAATTTTCAATGATTATCGTTTAATGTTTACAATTGATACACTGTGTTCCTGAGTATATGAGCTAAGAGCACACCTTATCGCTACTGCAGGCAACACGTAATGGTCGTTAGAAGAAAGAACATTCAGCGACCAGTAAGTGATGCGAACTCGCGTGGAAGAGTTCAGGGTTAATAGAATATTCGAATCAGTAAGCCATTTTCCGAGAGAAAAATACCCAGGTGGCAGACAGGTACGATGGAGTGCCACTTGAACCTACTGCTCTTGATATGTCTGCAGTTGATTGTTCGACACATCAATTGTTGCAATAACTTACGTTCTATATTGGCCATGGATATAAGATATCTCTTGCTCTCTCTATCTATCTCTGATATCAAATAGAAAATTTGGTGAAGCCCTTTCCATTGCCGTATGCCAGAGACATTTCGTGCATGGAACTTGCTCAACGTAACATTCAAGAGCCAATCATAAATCATGGATCTCCAAACACAAGAGCGAGGTTCACTGCATGTAGGTATCAACAGCAATATTAGCAGCAGCGGTTTTACACTACAAACAACACACATTCTTTATTTTGATGGGGTGAAGGAGATCTTATAACTCGAGGACATCATAGTGGCAGGTGTGCTTTTAACCTAGCCTGAACCTGGCAGTAACCACGGCACACTGTCTAGTTAACTTGCGTGTCATGCTAACACACTCACTGGGATGAACATGGCTGATAGATTAAAAGGAGTAGGGATTAATATTCCTTCCTGGGGTATGCCCAGTTCAAATGCCTTTTTTCTCGTATTTCTGACTCACGTAAACAGGCTACCAACAGATCAGGCTACGTAGTAGTATTGCTCTTTAAACCTAACCTAAAAATAACAGTGAGTTCGTCTTTGTGGTTCACATCCTGTCTCCTGGTGTGCCCTGACTGGTCAATCTGTACTTGCTTCGCGCTCATGTTGCATCATCTTCCTTAACAAAGTCCATCGCAACATCATTCCTTTATCTAATTTCGACTTACTCCTTTTTTTCTTTTGTCTTTATCCTTCAAAACAGACTTACTCTTCCTGTCGCTTCTTGTACTGTTTTCCTGTGCTGCTGTCTCTTGTTCTGTCGAATACTGGCGTGCCTGGTCCTGTCTTATCCTACTCTGTTGGTGCTCTCTCTCTCTCTCTCTCTCTCTCTCTCTCTCTCTCTCTCTCTCTCTCTCTCTCTCTCTCTCTCTCTCTCTCTCTCTCTCTCTCTCTCTCTCTCTCTCTCTCTCTCTCTCTCTCTCTCTCTCTCTCTCTCTCTCTCTCTCTCTCTCTCTCTCTCGTCCTGTTGTATCGTGTTCTGTCATCCGGTCATGAACTTTGTCGACTCTTATCCTTTCCTGTTCTGGTCCTCTCCACTCCTCTGCCTTTTCTGCTTTGTCTCTTTCATACATGTTATAGTATCATATATTGCTACGTCTTTCTTATCTTGACATCTCTTTGTATCATCTTACTCTCTTCTCTTTCTACGTTTTACGTTTCCCGTCTTCCCTTGTTCTGCTTAATATCTTCTACCTCAGTTGTACTCTCACACTGCTCTACCTTGTGTTATCCTGTCTTATCCTGCCCTACCTTGTGTTATACTGTCTTATCCTGCCCTACCTTGTGTTATCCTGTCTAATCCTGCCTTGCCTTGTGTTACCCTGCCTTATCCTGCCCTGCCTTGTGTTATCCTGTCTTATCCTGCCCTACCTTGTGTTATCCTGTCTTATCCTGTCCTACCTTGTGTTACCCTGTCTTATCCTGCCCTACCTTGTGTTACCCTGTCTTATCCTGCCCTACCTTGTGTTATCCTGTCTTATCCTGCCCTACCTTGTGTTACCCTGTCTTATCCTGCCCTGCCTTGTGTTATCCTTCTTATCCTGTCCTATCTTGTGTTATCCTGTCTTATCCTGCCCTGCCTTGTGTTACCCTGTCTTATCTTGCCCTATCTTGTGGTATCCTGTTTTATCTTGCCTTGTGTTATCCTGTCTTATCCTTCCTTATCTAGTGTTATCCTGTCTTATCCTGCCCTGCCTTGTGTTACCCTGTCTTATCCTGCCCTGCCTTGTGTTATCCTGTCTTATCCTGCCCTGCCTTGTGTTATCCTCTCTAATCCTTCCTTATCTAGTGCTATCCTGTCTTATCCTGCCCTGCCTTGTGTTATCCTGTCTTATCCTGCCTTCCCTTGTGTTGCCCTATCTTGTGTTATCCTGTTTTATCTTGCCTTGTGTTATCCTGTCTTATCCTTCCCTATCTAGTGTTATCCTGTCTTATCCTGCCCTGCCTTGTGTTACCCTGTCTTATCCTGCCCTGCCTTGTGTTATCCTGTCTTATCCTACCGTACCTTGTGTTATCCTCTCTTATCCTTCCTTATCTAGTGCTATCCTGTCTTATCCTGCCCTGCCTTGTGTTATCCTGTCTTATCCTGCCTCCCCTTGTGTTGTCCTGTCTTATCCTGCCCTGCCTTGTCTTATCCTATTTTACAATTCTTTATCTGGTTTTATCCTGTCTTATCCTGCCCTGCCTTGTGTTATCCTGTCTTATCCTGCCCTGCCTTGAGTTACCCTGTCTTATCCTGCCCTGCCTTGTGTTATCCTGTCTTATCCTGCCCTACCTTGTCTTATCTCGTCTTATCCAGGCTCCCCTTGTGCTATTCTGTCTTGCCCTGCCTTGCCTTGTGTTATCCTGCCTTATCCTGCCCTATCTTGTGTTATCCTGTCTTTTCCTGCCTTGCCTTGTGTTATCCTATCTTATCATTCGTTATCTTGTGTTGTCCTTCCTTATCTTATGTTTTTCTGTCTTATCCTGCCCTGCTTTATGTTATTCTGTCTTATCCCGCTCTGCCTTGTGTTATCCTGTCTTTTCCTTCTATATCTTGTGTTATTCTGTCTTATCCTGCCCTGCCTTGTGGTATCCTGTCTTATCCTGTCTTGCCTTGTGCTATCTTGTCTTATCCTGCCCTACCTTGTGTTATCCTGTCTTATCCTTCCTTATCTTGTATTATCCTGTCTTATCCTACCTCACCTCGTGTTATTCTGTCTTATCCTGCCTTATCTTGTATTATCCTGTCTTATCTTGCCCTGCCTTGTGTTATCTTGTCTTATCCTGCCTTGTCTTCTGTTATCCTGTCTTATCCTGCCCTACCTTGTGTTATCCTGTCTTATCCTTCCTTATCTTGTGTTAACCTGTCTTATCCTACCTCACATTGTGTTATTCTGTCTTATCCTGCCTTACCTTGTATTATCCTGTCTTATCCTACCTTGCTTTTTGTTATTCTGTCTTATCCTGCCTTACCTTGTGTTATAGTGTCTTATCCTGCCCTGCCTTGTGTTATCCTGTCTTATCTTTCCTATTCTTGTGTTATCCTGTCTTATCCTGTCCTGCCTTGTTTTGTCCTTTCTTATCCTTCCTTATCTTGTCTAATTTTGTCTTATCCTGTCCTGCCTTGTTTTATTCTATCATATCCTGCCCTGCCTTGTGATATTCTTTCTAATCCTGCCTTATATTGTGTTATCCTGTCTTGTCCTGTCCTATCCTGCCCTGCCTTGTGTTATCTTGTCTTATCCTGCTCTACCTTGTGTTATCCTGTCTTATCCTGCCTTGCCTTGTGTTATCCTGTCTCATCCTTCCTTGTCTTGTGTTATTCTGTCTTATCCTGTTTTACCTTGCGTTATCCTGTCTTATCCTGCCTTGCCTTGTGTTATCCTGTCTTGTCCTTCCTTATCTTGTGTTATTCTGTCTTATACTGTCTTGCCTTGTGTTATCCTGTCTTATCTAGCCTCGTCTTGTGTTATTCTGTCTTATCCTGCCCTACCTTGTGTTATCCTGTCTTATCCTGCCTTGCCTTATGTTGTCCTGTCTTATCCTTTCTTATCTTGTGTTATTCTGTCTTATCCTGCCTTGTCTTGTATTATCCTGTCTTATCCTTCCTTTTCTTGTTATCCTGTCATATCCTGCCTTGCCTTGTGTTATAGCCATGCTGTACACTCACACCACAGAGTAAACCACGCAGTAAAGTCATACATTGAAACGTTTGCCTTAGTTTACTTCTAATATTAATAAGAAAATCTTTACTAGATATTTATACGTAGACAAAGTATTTCAGTGATAGTGTGGGTGAGGGGGTATATGTCTACGGATAAGCGGAGGTAAGTATATGTCTACAGATAAGCGGAGGTACGTATATGTCTACGGATAAGCGGAGGTAAGTATATGTCTACGGATAAGCGGAGGTAAGTATATGTCTACAGATAAGCGGAGGTAAGTATATGTCTACGGATAAGCGGAGGTAAGTATATAGCGCACAGTAGGTATTATGCATGGACATGGGAGGGTGATATATGGGCCCGAATGGACCTAGGGAACCAGAGGGTCCTCATCCGTCAAAGAAAGATTGAGGTCTACTGTGCACTATATACATGATACATGATTACAGGATACTATATACATGATACATGATTACAGGATACTATATACATGATACATGATTACAGGATACTATATACATGATACATGATTACAGGATACTATATACATGATACATGATTACAGGATACTATATACATGATACATGATTACAGGATAGTAAGTGATGTTGGCAGTAACATAGGTTACAGATAACGAATTAAATGATATTGTGGCATTAGCATAACATGAGTCAAGTTGATATAGGACATACGTATACAGAACATCAGGGCTCGTGTGGGTACAGACATTATAATAGAGAGTGAGAACACAGCACTTTACATGTACAGTGTACGAGTTACATAATTTTGAAGATGAAATACATATACAAACAAGCTACATTTCGGGTGAATATCAGTATGTATTTGGAATAGGACACAGTGCACAGTTAGATTTTCATTGATAGTTAATACAAAAGATCCAATTACATTATATATACTTGTACTGGGCATGATTACATCATGGTCCAGCAAATTTTGGATATATTGTTGATAGATGTTCAAGGATGTCAAGGACATTCAATTACAGAACGTTCTTGTATTTGGCATGATTACATCTTATACCTTGTATATAAATCTCTGGATAAGTCAAATTTTAGATGTAGTGTCGGAATGCTTTTAAAGATATCATTATCAGTGAAGTAGTTAAAAGGTTGACAAAGCTACAGGGTTACAGACCTGAAGTCATTGATGTGTTCATCGCGTACAGAACAGAACAGCACTTGGAAAGTTCCCGACATGCCACATGTACCCGTGCCCAAAGCGTATTGTGCCACTTACAAACTCACATTGTCCACTACAGATGCGGTGTCCTCTTACAGTTCTTTTTGTCAACCTAAAATCAATTTTTGTACTTAATGCTACAGCTGCCTGCTTCTCCTGGTCTTATTCTTCTCTCAGATTGCGGATGGTTGGGTTCAAGGGAAGGTCTTTCGTAATATAAAGTAGAACGAGAAAACGATATTTCACAAACAAACACACACACACACACACACACACACACACGCGCGCGCGCGCGCGCGTACATACATATATATATTCCTATGAGTCCATGGGGAAAATGTAACACGATAAGTTCCCAAAGGCACTTTCGTGTAATAATCACATCATCAGGGTAGATACAAGAAAGAAATATAAGTCAGCTGATATACAACGAAGAGACGTAGCTAGGACGCCATTTGGTAAACAAGTGATTGTCCAAGACAGACAACAAGCATATGATAAACTTATGATGTGGACAAGAAGGGGAATTGTTTACAAATTTCATCAACCATAAAGCTAACCAATTTGTATAGACCTTCACTAATATCAAGGTTATAATTCTTTGTGTATTCAATATTAGAAGGTTCAATGACATTTCTCGTGGTACTGGAGTTAGAGTTAATAACTGAGATGACATTACTCCAGTCAATACCATAATCGTAGTTATTAACGGGATTAAACAATGCATTTGATTCTAGTCCTGGTCTTATACTATATTTATGTTGCTTAAGTCTAACAGAAAGATCCTTGCCAGTCTGACCAACATAAAACTAATCAGGCGAGTCCCTGATTAAGATATTCTTTATGGTATTATTATTGCTGAAGGCAACATTTACATTAAAGGATTTAAGCAACATGGGAAGTAAAGTAAAATTATCATTAAAACGAAGAATTAAAAGAATCTTGGTGTCAATGGGAGGCTTGGGTTGAACTCTATAAAATCATTTTTTTGCTAACTTAACGGATTTAGATCCAATAGAATATATCTTCTAAAACCCATCATCAATAAACTCTGGACTGCAAATGCGTAATGCCCTAAGGAACAGAGATTGAAATGATGATAAGTTAACTCTGTCTTGTTGAGATGAGTAATAATGGATATATGAGCATATATTGGTAGGTTTTCTGTATATGCTAAACTTAAACTTGTTTCCTTGCCTATGGATCATGTAATCTAAAAATCATAACATGCCATTATTTTCACTTTCTACAGTGAATTTGATGGAAGGTACTAAATTGTTAAGTAAGGGGAGAAATATTTGAAAATTTTCATTTGTTGGCCAAACACAAAGAACATCATCTACATACCTAAACCAAATTGCATTAGGAGATATGATATCCTTTTGTAATTTTCTTTCAAAGAACTCCATAGAAAGATTACTTAGTACAGGTGAAAGATGGTTACCCATTGTCATACCAAACTTTTTCGCGTAAAGGTCTCCATTGAATTGAAATACAGTCTTTTATACACAAATTTATCAGTTTAATGAAAACAGACTTTGAAACAGGTATATGAATATCATCCAAAACATCAAATAAATATTCTAAAAGGTTATCAACTGGAACTTTTGTGAACAGTGAGGAAACATCAAAGCTAACTAGTTTGAAATCAAAATTAACAGTGATATTGTTAAGCTTGTTAAGTAAATCTGCATTGTTCATGATATTAGAATTTGATACCTTACCTACTAAATGGCTGAATAAAGAAGCTAACCACTTTGACAATTTATATGTGATAGAGCCTACTGAACTCACTATAGGTCCTGCTGGAAAATTTTGTTTATGTGTTTTGACAAGTCTATAAATATATGGAAATGAAGGGGACAAAGATGAAAAACTTTTGATAAGAGAAACATTGACGTTCAACAACAAATTCAGTTCTTTATTGAAATGGGAATGAACTGCTTCTAGGGGATTCTTACTGTTTTTGAAATATGTGTCATCATTTAGATGATCTTTGAAATGATGTTCAATCACGTTAAAAACTATGATCATTGTATTGACTGGAGTAATGCTATCTCAGTTGTTAACTCTAACTCTATTACCACGAGAAATATCATTGACTCTTCTATCATTAGATACACAAAGAATTATAACCTTAATGTGGAAATTGGATAGCTTTATTGTTGATAAAATTTGCAAACAATTCCCCTTCTTATCCACATCATAAGTTTATGATACGCTCGTTGTCTGTCTTGGACAATCACTTATATACCAAATGGCGTCCTAACTACGTCTCTTCGTTGTATATCGACTGACTTATATTCATTACGTGTATCTCCTCTGATGATGTGATTATTACACGAAAGTGCACTTGGGAACTTATCGTGTTTCATTCTCCCCGTGGACTCATAGAAACAAATATATATATATATATATATATATATATATATATATATATATATATATATATATATATATATAGGAGGATGGATGTGCTGGAAATGAGATGTTTGAGGACAATGTGTGGTGTGAGGTGGTTTGATCGAGTAAGTAACGTAAGGGTAAGAGAGATGTGTGGAAATAAAAAGAGCGTGGTTGAGAGAGCAGAAGAGGGTGTTTTGAAATGGTTTGGGCACATGGAGAGAATGAGTGAGGAAAGATTGACCAAGAGGATATATGTGTCGGAGGTGGAGGGAACGAGGAGAAGAGGGAGACCAAATTGGAGGTGGAAAGATGGAGTGAAAAAGATTTTGTGTGATCGGGGCCTGAACATGCAGGAGGGTGAAAGGAGGGCAAGGAATAGAGTGAATTGGAGCGATGTGGTATACAGGGTTTGACGTGCTGTCAGTGGATTGAATCAAGGCATGTGAAGCGTCTGGGGTAAACCATGGAAAGCTGTGTAGGTATGTATATTTGCGTGTGTGGACGTGTGTATGTACATGTGTATGGGGGGGGGGGGGGGGGGGTTGGGCCATTTCTTTCGTCTGTTTCCTTGCGCTACCTCGCAAACGCGGGAGACAGCGACAAAGCATAAAAAAAAAAAAAAAAAAAAAAAAAAAAAAAAAAAAATATATATATATATATATATATATATATATATATATATATATATATATATATATCCAAAACTCTTGCATTCACCTCCCTAACAACCCCATCCATAAACAAATTAAACAACCATGGAGACATCACACACCCCTGCTGCAAACCTACATTCACTGAGAACCAATGACTTTCCTCTCTTCCTACACGTACACCTGCCTTACATCCTTGATAAAAACTTTTCACTGCTTCTAACAATTTGCCTCCCACACCATATATTCTTAAAACCTTCCACAGAGCATTTCTATCAACTCCATCATATGCCTTCTCCAGATCCATAAATGCTACATACAAATCCATTTGTTTTTCCAAGTATTTCTCGCATACATTCTTCAAAGCAAACACCTGATCCACACATCCTCTACCACTTCTGAAACCACACTGCTCTTCCCCAATCTGATGCTCTGTACATGCCTTCACCCTCTCAATCAATACCCTCCCATATGATTTCCCAGGAATACTCAACAAACTTATACCTCTGTAATTTGAACACTCACTCTTATCCCCTTTGCCTTTGTACAATGGCAATATGCAAGCATTTCGCCAATCCTCAGGCACCTCACCATGAATCATACATACATCAAATAACCTTACCAAACAGTCAACAAAACGGTCACCCCCTTTTTTAATAAATTCCACTGCAATACCATCCAAACCTGCTGCTTTGCCGGCTTTCATCTCCGTAAAGCTTTTGCTACCTCTTCTCTATTTACCAAATCATTTTCCCTAACCCTCTCACTTTACACACCACCTCGAACAAGACACCCAACATCTGCCACTCTATCATCAAACACATTCAACAAACCTTCAAAATACTCACTCCATCTCCTTCTCACATCACCACTACTTGTTATCACCTCCCCATTAGCCTCCTTCACTGAAGTTCCCATTTGCTCCCTTGTCTTTTGGAAAGAGGGGCAAGTATGCAGTCTGTTGTGGATGAGAGAGCTTGGGAAGTGAGTCAGTTGTTGTTCGCTGATGATACAGCGCTGGTGGCTGATTCATGAAAGAAACTGCAGAAGCTGGTGACTGAGTTTGGTAAAGTGTGTGAAAGAAGAAAGTTAAGAGTAAATGTGAATAAGAGCAAGGTTATTAGGTACAGTAGGGTTGAGGGTCAAGTCAATTGGGAGGTAAGTTTGAATGGAGAAAAGCTGGAGGAAGTGAAGTGTTTTAGATATCTGGGAGTGGATCTGGCAGCGGATGGAACCATGGAAGCGGAAGTGAATCATAGGGTGGGGGATGGGGCGAAAATTCTGAGAGTCTTGAAGAATGTTTGGAAATCGAGAACATTATCCCGGAAAGCTAAAATGGGTATGTTTGAAGGAATAGTGGTTCCAACAATGTTGTATGGTTGCGAGGCGTGGGCTATGGATAGAGTTGTGCGCAGGAGGATGGATGTGCTGGAAATGAGATGTTTGAGGACAATGTGTGGTGTGAGGTGGTTTGATCGAGTAAGTAACGTAAGGGTAAGAGAGATGTGTGGAAATAAACAGAGCGTGGTTGAGAGAGCAGAAGAGGGTGTTTTGAAATGGTTTGGTCACATGGAGAGAATGAGTGGGGAAAGATTGACCAAGAGGATATATGTGTCAGAGGTGGAGGAAACGAGAAGTGGGAGACCAAATTGGAGGTGGAAAGATGGAGTGAAAAAGATTTTGAGTGATCGGGGCCTGAACATGCAGGAGGGTGAAAGGCGTGCAAGGAATAGAGTGAATTGGAACGATGTGGTATACCGGGGTCGACGTGCTGTCAATGGATTGAACCAGGGCATGTGAAGCGTCTGGGGTAAACCATGGAAAGTGTGTGGGGCCTGGATGTGGAAAGGGAGCTGTGGTTTCGGTGCATTATTACATGACAGCTAGAGACTGAGTGTGAACGAATAGGGCCTTTGGTGTTTTTCCTAGCGCTACCTCGCACACATGAGGGGGGAGGGGGTTGTTATTCCATGTGTGGCGAGGTGGCGATGGGAACAAATAAAGTATGAATTATGTACATGTGTATATATGTATGTGTCTGTGTGTGTATATATATGTGTACATTGAGATGTATAGGTATGTATATTGTGCGTGTGTGGACATGTATATATATACATGTGTATGTGGGCGGGTTGGGCCATTCTTTCGTCTGTTTCCTTGCGCTACCTCTCTAACGCGGGAGACAGCGACAAAGCAAAATAAATAAATAAATATATATATATATATATATATGGGAAACAGAAGAAGGAGTCACGCGGGGAGTGCTCATCCTCCTCGAAGGCTCAGAGTGGGGTGCCTAAATGTGTGTGGATGTAACCAAGATGTGAAAAAAGGAGAGATAGGTAGTATGTTTGAGGAAAGGAACCCGGATGTTTTGGCTCTGAGTGATACGAAGCTCAAGGGTAAAGGGGAAGAGTGGTTTGGGAATGTCTGGAAAGTAAAGTCAGGGGTTAGTGAGAGGACAAGAGCAAGGGAAGGAGTAGCAATACTCCTGAAACAGGAATTGAGGGAGTATGTGATAGAATGTAAGAAAGTAAATTCTCGATTAATATGGGTAAAACTGAAAGTTGATGGAGAGAGATGGGTGATTATTGGTGCAAATGCACCCGGGCATGAGAAGAAAGATCATGAGAGGCAAGTGTTTTGGGAGCAGCTGAATGAGTGTGTTAGTGGTTTTGATGCACGAGACCGGGTTATAGTGATGGGTGATTTGAATGAAAAGGTGAGTAATGTGGCAGTTGAGGGAATAATTGGTATACATGGGGTGTTCAGTGTTGTAAATGGAAATGGTGAAGAGCTTGTAAATTTATGTGCTGAAAAAGGATTGATGATTGGGAATACCTGGTTTAAAAAGCGAGATATACATAAGTATACTTATGTAAGTAGGAGAGATGGCCAGAGAGCGTTATTGGATTACGTGTTAATTGACAGGCGTGCGAAAGAGAGACTTTTGGATGTTAATGTGCTGAGAGGTGCAACTGGAGGGATGTCTGATCATTATCTTGTGGAGGCTAAGGTGAAGATTTGTCTGGGTTTTCAGAGAAGAAGAGTGAATGTTGGGGTGAAGAGGGTGGTGAGAGTAAGTGAGCTTGGGAAGGAGACCTGTGTGAGGAAGTACCAGGAGAGACTGAGTACAGAATGGAAAAAGGTGAGAACAATGGAAGTAAGGGGAGTGGGGGAGGAATGGGATGTATTTAGGGAATCAGTGATGGATTGCGCAAAAGATGCTTGTGGCATGAGAAGAGTGGGAGGTGGGTTGATTAGAAAGGGTAGTGAGTGGTGGGATGAAGAAGTAAGAGTATTAGTGAAAGAGAAGAGAGAGGCATTTGGACGATTTTTGCAGGGAAAAAATGCAATTGAGTGGGAGACGTATAAAAGAAAGAGACAGGAGGTCAAGAGAAAGGTGCAAGAGGTGAAAAAAAGGGCAAATGAGAGTTGGGGTGAGAGAGTATCATTAAATTTTAGGGAGAATAAAAAGATGTTCTGGAAGGAGGTAAATAAAGTGCGTAAGACAAGGGAGCAAATGGGAACTTCAGTGAAGGGCGCTAATGGGGAGGTGATAACAAGTAGTGGTGATGTGAGAAGGAGATGGAGTGAGTATTTTGAAGGTTTGCTGAATGTGTTTGATGATAGAGTGACAGATATAGGGTGTTTTGGTCGAGGTGGTGTGCAAAGTGAGAGGGTTAGGGAAAATGATTTGGTAAACAGAGAAGAGGTAGTGAAAGCTTTGCGGAAGATGAAAGCCGGCAAGGCAGCAGGTTTGGATGGTATTGCAGTGGAATTTATTAAAAAAGGGGGTGACTGTATTGTTGACTGGTTGGTAAGGTTATTTAATGTATGTATGACTCATGGTGAGGTGCCTGAAGATTGGCGGAATGCGTGCATAGTGCCATTGTACAAAGGCAAAGGGGATAAGAGTGAGTGCTCAAATTACAGAGGTATAAGTTTGTTGAGTATTCCTGGTAAATTATATGGGAGGGTATTGATTGAGAGGGTGAAGGCATGTACAGAGCATCAGATTGGGGAAGAGCAGCGTGGTTTCAGAAGTGGTAGAGGATGTGTGGATCAGGTGTTTGCTTTGAAGAATGTATGTGAGAAATACTTAGAAAAGCAAATGGATTTGTATGTAGCATTTATGGATCTGGAGAAGGCATATGATAGAGTTGATAGAGATGCTCTGTGGAAGGTATTAAGAATATATGGTGTGGGAGGCAAGTTGTTAGAAGCAGTGAAAAGTTTTTATCGAGGATGTAAGGCATGTGTACGTGTAGGAAGAGAGGAAAGTGATTGGTTCTCAGTGAATGTAGGTTTGCGGCAGGGGTGTGTGATGTCTCCATGGTTGTTTAATTTGTTTATGGATGGGGTTGTTAGGGAGGTAAATGCAAGAGTTTTGGAAAGAGGGGCAAGTATGAAGTCTGTTGGGGATGAGAGAGCTTGGGAAGTGAGTCAGTTGTTGTTCGCTGATGATACAGCGCTGGTGGCTGATTCATGTGAGAAACTGCAGAAGCTGGTGACTGAGTTTGGTAAAGTATGTGGAAGAAGAAAGTTAAGAGTAAATGTGAATAAGAGCAAGGTTATTAGGTACAGTAGGGTTGAGGGTCAAGTCAATTGGGAGGTGAGTTTGAATGGAGAAAAACTGGAGGAAGTGAAGTGTTTTAGATATCTGGCAGTGGATCTGGCAGCGGATGGAACCATGGAAGCGGAAGTGGATCATAGGGTGGGGGAGGGGGCGAAAATTCTGGGGGCCTTGAAGAATGTGTGGAAGTCGAGAACATTATCTCGGAAAGCAAAAATGGGTATGTTTGAAGGAATAGTGGTTCCAACAATGTTGTATGGTTGCGAGGCGTGGGCTATGGATAGAGTTGTGCGCAGGAGGATGGATGTGCTGGAAATGAGATGTTTGAGGACAATATGTGCTGTGAGGTATTTTGATCGAGTGAGTAACGTAAGGGTAAGAGAGATGTGTGGAAATAAAAAGAGCGTGGTCGAGAGAGCAGAAGAGGGTGTTTTGAAGTGGTTTGGGCACATGGAGAGAATGAGTGAGGAAAGATTGACCAAGAGGATATATGTGTCGGAGGTGGAGGGAACGAGGAGAAGAGGGAGACCAAATTGGAGGTGGAAAGATGGAGAGAAAAAGATTTTCTGTGATCGGGGCCTGAACATGCAGGAGCGTGAAAGGAGGGCAAGGAATAGAGTGAATTGGAGCGATGTGGTATACCGGGGTTGACGTTCTGTCAGTGGATTGAATCAAGGCATGTGAAGCGTCTGGTGTAAACCATGGAAAGCTGTGTAGGTATGTATATTTGCGTGTGTGGACGTATGTATATACATGTGTATGGGGTGGGGATTGGGCCATTTCTTTCGTCTGTTTCCTTGCGCTACCTCGCAAACGCGGGAGACAGCGACAAAGTATAATAAAAAATAAAAAATATATATATATATATATATATATATATATATATATATATATATATATATATTCCATACCATACTATTCGCCTTTTCCCGCGTTAGCGAGGTAGCGTTAAGAACAGAGGACTGGGCCTTAGAGGGAATATCCTCACATGGCCCCCTTCTCTGTTCCTTCTTTAAAAAAAAAAAAAAAAACGAGAGGGGAGGATTTCCAGCCACCCACTCCCTCCCTCCGCAGGGAATACGTGGGAAGTATTCTTTCTCCCCTAGCCCCAGGGATAATATATATATATATATATATATATATATATATATATATATATATATATATATATATATATTTTTCATATGTATATATATGTATGTGTGTGTGTGTGTGTATATGTGCGTGTGTATGTGTGTGTGTGTGTATGTGTATATGTATATATATATGTATATTATCCCTAGGGGATAGGGGTGAAAGAATACTTCCCACGTATTCCTCGCGTGTCGTAGAAAGCGACTAGAGGGGACGGGAGCGGGGGGCCAGAAATCCTCCCCTCCTTGTATTAACTTTCTAAAATGGGAAACAGAAGAAGGAGTCACGCGGGGAGTGCTCATCCTCCTCGAAGGCTCAGAGTGGGGTGCCTAAATGTGTGTGGATGTAACCAAGATGTGAAAAAAGGAGAGATAGGTAGTATGGTTGAGGAAAGGAACCTGGATGTTTTGGCGCTGAGTGAAACGAAGCTCAAGGGTAAAGGGGAAGAGTGGTTTGGGAATGTCTGGGGAGTAAAGTCAGGGGTTAGTGAGAGGACAAGAGCAAGGGAAGGAGTAGCAATACTCCTGAAACAGGAGTTGTGGGAGTATGTGATAGAGTGTAAGAAAGTAAATTCTCGATTAATATGGGTAAAACTGAAAGTTGAGGGAGAGAGGTGGGTGATTATTGGTGCATATGCACCTGGGCATGAGAAGAAAGATCAAGAGAGGCAAGTGTTTTGGGAGCAGCTGAATGAGTGCGTTAGTGGTTTTGATGCACGAGACCGGGTTATAGTGTTGGGTGATTTGAATGCAAAGGTGAGTAATGTGGCAGTTGAGGGAATAATTGGTATACATGGGGTGTTCAGTGTTGTAAATGGAAATGGTGAAGAGCTTGTAGATTTATGTGCTGAAAAAGGACTGATGATTGGGAATACCTGGTTTAAAAAGCGAGATATACATAAGTATACTTATGTAAGTAGGAGAGATGGCCAGAGAGCGTTATTGGATTACGTGTTAATTGACAGGCGTGCGAAAGAGAGACTTTTGGATGTTAATGTGCTGAGAGGTGCAACTGGAGGGATGTCTGATCATTATCTTGTGGAGGCTAAGGTGAAGATTTGTATGGGTTTTCAAAAAAGAAGAGTGAATGTTGGGGTGAAGAGGGTGGTGAGAGTAAGTGAGCTTGAGAAGGAGACCTGTGTGAGGAAGTACCAGGAGAGACTGAGTACAGAATGGAAAAAGGTGAGAACAATGGAAGCAAGGGGAGTGGGGGAGGAATGGGATGTATTTAGGGAATCAGTGATGGATTGCGCAAAAGATGCTTGTGGCATGAGAAGAGTGGGAGGTGGGTTGATTAGAAAGGGTAGTGAGTGGTGGGATGAAGAAGTAAGAGTATTAGTGAAAGAGAAGAGAGAGGCATTTGGACGATTTTTGCAGGGAAAAAATGCAATTGAGTGGGAGATGTATAAAAGAAAGAGACAGGAGGTCAAGAGAAAGGTGCAAGAGGTGAAAAAAAGGGCAAATGAGAGTTGGGGTGAGAGAGTATCATTAAATTTTAGGGAGAATAAAAAGATGTTCTGGAAGGAGGTAAATAAAGTGCGTAAGACAAGGGAGCAAATGGGAACTTCAGTGAAGGGCGCAAATGGAGAGGTGATAACAAGTAGTGGTGATGTGAGAAGGAGATGGAGTGAGTATTTTGAAGGTTTGTTGAATGTGTTTGATGATAGAGTGGCAGATATAGGGTGTTTTGGTCGAGGTGGTGTGCAAAGTGAGAGGGTTAGGGAAAATGATTTGGTAAACAGAGAAGAGGTAGTGAAAGCTTTGCGGAA
>NC_092236.1:37650751-37725751 GCF_036320965.1 Panulirus ornatus
AAGTGCGTAAGACAAGGGAGCAAATGGGAACTTCAGCGAAGGGCGCTAATGGGGAGGTGATAACAAGTAGTGGTGATGCGAGAAGGAGATGGAGTGAGTATTTTGAAGGTATGTTGAATGTGTTTGATGATAGAGTGGCATATATAGGGTGTTTTGGTCGAGGTGGTGTGCAAAGTGAGAGGGCTAGGGAAAATGATTTGGTAAACAGAGAAGAGGTAGTAAAAGCTTTGCGGAAGATGAAAGCCGGCAAGGCAGCAGGTTTGGATGGTATTGCAGTGGAATTTATTAAAAAAGGGGGTGACTGTTTTGTTGACTGGTTGGTAAGGTTATTTAATGTATGTATGACTCATAGTGAGGCGCCTGAGGATTGGCGGAATGCGTGCATAGCGCCATTGTACAAAGGCAAAGGGGATAAGAGTGAGTGCTCAAATTACAGAGGTATAAGTTTGTTGAGTATTCCTGGGAAATTATATGGGAGGGTATTGATTGAGAGGGTGAAGGCATGTACAGAGCATCAGATTGGGGAAGAGCAGTGTAGTTTCAGAAGTGGTAGAGGATGTGTGGATCAGGTGTTTGCTTTGAAGAATGTATGATAGAAATACTTAGAAAAGCAAATGCATTTGTATGTAGCATTTATGGATCTGGAGAAGGCATATGATAGAGTTGATAGAGATGCTCTGTGGAAGGTATTAAGAATATATTGTGTGGCAGGCAAGTTGTTAGAAGCAGTGAAAAGTTTTTATCGAAGATGTAAGGCATGTGTACGTGTAGGAAGAGAGGAAAGTGATTGGTTCTCAGTGAATGTAGGTTTGCAGCAGGGGTGTGTGATGTCTCCATGGTTGTTTAATTTGTTTATGGATGGGGTTGTTAGGGAGGTGAATGCAAGAGTTTTGGAAAGAGGGGCAAGTATGAAGTCTGTTGGGGATGAGAGAGCTTGGGAAGTGAGTCAGTTGTTGTTCGCTGATGATACAGCGCTGGTGGCTGATTCATGTGAGAAACTGCAGAAGCTGGTGAGTGAGTTTGGTAAAGTGTGTGAAAGAAGAAAGTTAAGAGTAAATGTGAATAAGAGCAAGGTTATTAGGTACAGTAGGGTTGAGGGTCAAGTCAATTGGGAGGTAAGTTTGAATGGAGAAAAACTGGAGGAAGTAAAGTGTTTTAGATATCTGGGAGTGGATCTGGCAGCGGATGGAACCATGGAAGCGGAAGTGAATCATAGGGTGGGGGAGGGGGCGAAAATCCTGGGAGCCTTGAAGAATGTGTGGAAGTCGAGAACATTATCTCGGAAAGCAAAAATGGGTATGTTTGAAGGAATAGTTGTTCCAACAATGTTGTATGGTTGCGAGGCGTGGGCTATGGATAGAGTTGTGCGCAGTAGGGTGGATGTGCTGGAAATGAGATGTTTGAGGACAATGTGTGGTGTGAGGTGGTTTGATCGAGTAAGTAACGTAAGGGTAAGAGAGATGTGTGGAAATAAAAAGAGCGTGGTTGAGAGAGCAGAAGAGGGTGTTTTGAAATGGTTCGGGCACATGGAGAGAATGAGTGAGGAAAGATTGACCAAGAGAATATATGTGTCGGAGGTGGAGGGAACGAGGAGAAGAGGGAGACCAAATTGGAGGTGGAAAGATGGAGTGAAAAAGATTTTGTGTGATCGGGGCCTGAACATGCAGGAGGGTGAAAGGAGGGCAAGGAATAGAGTGAATTGGAGCGATGTGGTACACCGGGGTTGACGTGCTGTCAGTGGTTTGAATCAAGGCATGTGAGGCGTCTGGGGTAAACCATGGAAAGCTGTGTAGGTATGTATATTTGCGTGTGTGGACGTATGTATATACATGTGTATGGGGGTGGGTTGGGCCATTTCTTTCGTCTGTTTCCTTGCGCTACCTCGCAAACGCGGGAGACAGCGACAAAGCAAAAAAAAAAAAAAAAAAAAAATATATATATATATATATATATATATATATATATATATATATATATATATATATATATATATATATATATATATATATATATATATATACATATATATATATATAATATATATATATATATATATGTATATATATATATATATATATATTTTTTTTTTTTTTTTTTTTAATACTTTGTCGCTGTCTCCCGCGTTTGCGAGGTAGCGCAAGGAAACAGACGAAAGAAATGGCCCAACCCACCCCCATACACATGTGTATACATACGTCCACACACGCAAATATACATACCTACACAGCTTTCCATGGTTTACCCCAGACGCTTCACATGCCTTGATTCAATCCACTGACAGCACGTCTACCCCGGTATACCACATCGCTCCAATTCACTCTATTCCTTGCCCTCCTTTCACCCTCCTGCATGTTCAGGCCCCGATCACACAAAATCTTTTTCACTCCATCTTTCCACCTCCAATTTGGTCTCCCTCTTCTCCTCGTTCCCTCCACCTCAGACACATATATCCTCTTGGTCAATCTTTCCTCACTCATTCTCTCCATGTGCCCAAACCATTTCAAAACACCCTCTTCTGCTCTCTCAACCATGCTCTTTTTATTTCCACACATCTCTCTTAGCCTTACGTTACTTACTCGATCAAACCACCTCACACCACACATTGTCCTCAAACATCTCATTTCCAGAACATCCATCCTCCTGCGCACAACTCTATCCATAGCCCACGCCTCGCAACCATACAACATTGTTGGAACCACTATTCCCTCAAACACACCCATTTTTGCTTTCCGAGATAATGTTCTCGACTTCCACACATTCTTCAAGGCTCCCAGAATTTTCGCCCCCTCCCCCACCCTATGATCCACTTCCGCTTCCATGGTTCCATCCGCTGCCAGATCCACTCCCAGATATCTAAAACACTTCACTTCCTCCAGTTTTTCTCCATTCAAACTCACCTCCCAATTGACTTGACCCTCAACCCTACTGTACCTAATAACCTTGCTCTTATTCACATTTACTCTTAACTTTCTTCTTTCACACACTTTACCAAACTCAGTCACCAGCTTCTGCAGTTTCTCACATGAATCAGCCACCAGCGCTGTATCATCAGCGAACAACAACTGACTCACTTCCCAAGCTCTCTCATCCCCAACAGACTTCATACTTGCCCCTATATATATATAAATATTTTATTATTTTCATTTTGTTTTGTCGCTGTCTCCCACGTTTGCGAGGTAGCACAAGGAGACAGACGAAAGAAATGGCCCAACCCACCCCCATACACATGTATATACATACACGTCCACACACGCAAATATACATACCTATACATCTCAATGTACACATATATATACACACACAGACACATACATATATACCCATGCACACAATTCACACTGTCTGCCTTTATTTATTCCCATCGCCACCTCGCCACACATGGAATACCATCCCCCTCCCCCCTCGTGTGCGAGGCAGCGCTAGGAAAAGACAACAAAGGCCCCATTCGTTCACACTCAGTCTCTAGCTGTCATGCAATAATGCCTGAAACCACAGCTCCCTTTCCACATCCAGGCCCCACAGAACTTTCCATGGTTTACCCCAGACGCTTCACATGCCCTGATTCAATCCACTGACAGCACGTCAACCCCGGTATACCACATCGATCCAATTCACTCTATATATATATATATTATTTGTTTTATTTCTCTTTTATTTATTATACTTTGTCGCTGTCTCCAGCGTTAGCGAGGTAGCGCAAGGAAACAGACGAAAGATGGCCCAACTCACCTACAATATACATGCACGTCCACACACCAACATATACATACGTATACATTTCAACGTATACATATATATACATACACATACATATACATATATACACATGTACATAATTCATACTTGCTGCCTTTATTCATTCCGTCGCCACCCCGCCACACCTGAAATGACAACCCCCTCCCCCCCGCACGTGCGCGAGGTAGCGCTAGGAAAAGACAACAAAGGCCACATTCGTTCACACTGTGTTTAGCTGTCATGTATAATGCCCCGAAACCACAACTCCCTTTCCACGTCCAAAACCCACACACACACACACACATATATATATATATATATATATATATATATATATATATATATATATATATATATCATACAAACCTCCGACAGCCAGGATCGAACCTGGGACTCCAGTGTAACAGGCGGGAATGCGACCGCTAGGCTATGGGCCCATAGCCAAGCGGTAGCATCCGCCTGTTACACAGCGAGTCCCGTGTTCGAGCCTGGCTGTTGGAGGTTTGTAATTCTGTGAAGGTGCGCGTTCCTATGCACTTTGTTCATATATATATATATATATATATATATATATATATATATATATATATATATATATATATATATATATATATATATATCAAGAGCTCACAGTGGCACGTGTGATCTAAAACATGCAAAAAAAGAAAAAGATACAGCGAACTGAAACACGCAAGTTCCTAGGTGCACTTTTGTGTAATGATCATATAATCAGAAGAGTTACAAGAATGAGATACAAGACATAGAACAGTCATTTGATATTAAGGGAGAGATCTGGCTAAGAAGCCAATGGTAAACAAGCGTTATCGGATGGTGGTGTTCTGGTTGATGGGATCGGCTCTGGCACCATGCCTGTCACAAAATTTTCATTATCTGGACAAGATATTGAACTGTTTGAATACCATGCCTACAATGAAGCTATCCAATTTATACAGACCTGCAATAATTCTGATGTTACAATTCTTTTTGTATTTAATGATGAAAGATTCAATGATAATTCTCGTGGTAAAGGAATACAATTGATAACTGAACTGGCATTATTTCACTCAGTACAATGGTCATGATTTTTGTTATGATCATACTAAGCATTTGATTCTTATCCTGCTTTTTTACTGTAATTATATTGCTAAAGTCTAACATAAAGATCCTTACGAGTCTGCATATTACAGTTACATTTCCATCTTGAGGTTCACCTCTTCCAACACATGGCTTTCATTTTCATCTGTTCTCTTCGACTGGTGACTTAGATAGATTAAGGATACTGTGGTCTGGAGAACTGTAACCATCACAGGTACTAATGATAGTCATCAGCTTACTTGCATCCAGTCGTGTCTCCAAGAGGATAGCACTTGTCTTGAAGAACAGTTGTGCGGTCTCTACTTCTATTCATGATCACCGGCTATATTTCCACCAGTCACATCCTGCGCTCCTGTACCGCGTTTGCTGTATAGCTACAGCTGCGTCCATCCTGACATCCTGACATTTCCCATATCCATAAACTTCACGAAGACCTGCCTCACACGGAGCAGCCGGATATATCCATCCATATAACGGCCACGGAACTTAGATCGAATACATATCGTCAGTCTTCATAGAGCAGTGTCACCTTTTCATGCTGCTTTTTCCAGCCAGTGAAAGATAACCTGACGTCTTACCGCCCACAGAAGCATAGCGTTAGTTCTACGCTGATTCCTCCAAGTATAACGCATCCTTACTCACCTCCCTTCTCTGATGCGTACACTCCCTAATAACCATCTTCTCTCCCCTTCCATCCTATTCATTCCTACCCGTCTCCTGTCTTCATTGGTCACTTCCCTCCCATTCCCGTCCCTTCTTTTCAAATGCGTCCGCCCTGTTCCGTTTGTTTATCTAACTGACTCTGCTGTTCCTCCCTCACTTCATTCCTGTCTCCTGCCCCTTCCTCCCCACCCATCCCTGTCTCCTGCCCCTTCCTCCCCACCCATCCCTGTCTCCTGCCCCTTCCTCCCCACCCATCCCTGTCTCCTGCCCCTTCCTCCCCACCCATCCCTGTCTCCTGCCCCTTCCTCCCCACCCATCCCTGTCTCCTGCCCCTTCCTCCCCACCCATCCCTGTCTTCTTCTTTCCCTCTTTTTTTCTCTCTCTCTTGTCTCTCCTATATTTATCTCACTTAAGCTATTCTCACAAGCATCATCTTCTCTAAGGGGTAAGTCTATCCATATCAAATGAATAAGAATATTGTCAACCTTTGAGGCTCTCCTCAAGTTAAATTGTATATAAACGGTAGTTATGTATTACAACTTGTCGATCACGTAAGCAATCCAAATCTGTTTAATTCATTTCGCAAAGATACAAGGAATTGCTTAAAAGAATACACGAAGAATAACACAAATCAAACGGAAATCATCGAATCGCAAAGTAACTCTCAAGTTAAAGAAACAAAGGAATAATAGAAAACGGGATGGTAAACAAAGGACATTGAGGCGTGGGGCGGGCGCGCCGTCACCCAGAGCAGCTCAACATTCATTACTCCCCCTGGCTGCAGCACACAGCCAGTAGCCCACAGTCCCGATGGGCCAAGAACAATTTGTTCTCCAGTCAGAGATAACGCAGCTCGCTCCCGCTTATTTTTTTCCCCCCAAACCTTCTTATGGTGAACTTGAGGGCTGGAACGACGTCGTTAGGTCCCAAGAGGGTGATCAGTGGCAATTACGAACCTTCTCGGTTACTTCGCTTTTATTTCTGTCGTTGACGGGCGTCACTGACAGGGGGAATCAATCGTTTCTTGGAGTTTAATTTTAAACACCATTTTTGAAAATATCTTTGACAATATTATATCAACATGTTCTCTATGTACAAAATATTGCTTACACAGTTCATCTATTTATGTTGAGAACATATACTATATTCAGGCACAGAATGGCATACATACAAGTATGATTTCACAGTATAAGATTCAGCACAGGCGAAGTAACGTGAGCATTATGGTTATGAACTGTGATGTTCAAATTAGTTTCTTCTTAATTTACAGTTATACAGGCAGGATGTTCAGAGTCCACTGGCGAATTTAGATAATGCATAAACCATTACCTGGTTGCTGTACTGAATATTAGACTACTTCATGAATGCCTCTGTAAAGTCTTGTTCAACAGTCAGATGACAGTCTAGGCACAATCATAGCTGCTGCTGAGGTGAATCAAAGTCTTGACTAACCTCTGCCTCAGACATTACCATCAGATCCTCACGGTAACGATAACCATCGTCGAAATGGTGTAAATAAAGCACTATTGTTTGTGGTAACTTTCCCCAGTAGCATAACTCTCATGGAGGGAGGTGCTTCCCCTCCCCCAATAGCCTGACGCTCATGGAGGGAGGTGATTCCCATATCCCAGTAGCCTGACCCATGGAGGAGGGTGCTTCCCTCCCCATATAGCCTGACTCTCATGGAGGGAGGTGCTCCTCTCCCCCAGTAGACTGACTCTCATGGAGATAGGCGCACACCCTCCCCCAGTAGCATGACTCTCATGGAGGGAATTGCTACTCCTCTCTCAATAATCGGACTCTCATGGAGAGAGGGGCTCCTCCTCCCCAGGAGCCTGACTTTCATGGAAGGAGGTGCTCCCCATCGCACAGTGACCTGACTCGTGAATGGAGGTGCTCCTCCCACAGTAGCATGACTCTCATGGAGGTAGGTGCTCACCCTCCCCCAGCAGGATAACCCTCATTGAGGGAGGTGCTCCCCCTCCCCCAGTAACCTGATCTAGATGCTTCCCTCTTCCAGCAGCATGACTCTCATGAAGGTAGGTGTTCATCCTCCACCATTAGCCTGAATCTCATGAAGGGAGGTGGTCCCTCTCCCCCCGTAGCATGACTCTCAAGAAGGCAGGTGTACCCCTACCCAAGTAGCTTGACTTTCATGAAGGGAGGTGCTCCCACTCCCCCAGTAGTCTAACTCTCAAGAAAGTAGGTGCTCTCCCTCCCCTAGTAGCCTGACTCTCATGGAGGGAGGCGCTCGTCCTAACCCATTGGCATGACTCTCATGGAGGGGGGTGCTCCCCTCCAACAGCAGCATGACTCTTATGGAGGGAGGTGCAGCATCTCCCCTAGTAGCCTAACTTTCATGGAAAGAGGTGCTCCCCCTCCCCCAGAAGCCTGATTCTCATGGAGTGGGGTGATTCCCCTCCCCTAGTAGCATGACTCTCATGGAGGGAGATGCGTCATCTCCCCCAGTAGGCTGACTCTCAAGGAGGTAGATGCTCCCCTCCCCGAGTAGCCTTATTCTCATGGAAGGAGGTGCTCACCTCTCCTCCAGTAGTATGACTCTCATGCAAAGAGGTGCTCCGTCTCCCCCGGTAGCATGACCCTCATGGAGGGAGGTGCTACCTCTCCCACAGTTGCCTGATTCTCATAAAGGGAGGGGCTCCCCGTCTCCCGAGTAGCCTGACTCTCATGAAGGTAGGTGTTCACACTTCCCCAGAGGCCTGACTCTCAAGGAGGAAGGTGTTCGTACTCCCCCAGTAGCCTGACTCTTATAGGTGTAGGTTTTCTCCCTCCCAGTAGCATGATTCTCATGGAGGTAGGTGCTCACGCCCCACCAGTAACCTAAATCTTATGGAGGGAAGTGCTCCCTCTCCTCTAGGAGCTTGACTCTCAGGGAGGTAGGTGTTCACCCTCCGACAGTAGCTTGATTCTCAAGGAGGGAGGTGCTCCCTCTCCCCCAGTAGTCTGACTCTCAGGGAGGTAGGTGCTCACCCTCCCCAAGAAGCCTGATTCTCATGGAGGAAGGTGTTCGCCCATCTCAAGTGGCAAGAGTCTCATAGAGAGAGGTACTTCCGCTCCCCCAGTTAGCATGATTCTCATGGAGGTAGGTGCTCACCCTCCACCAGTAACCTAACTCTCATGGAGGGAGGTGCTTCCTTTCCTCTAGGAGCTTGACTCTCAGGGAGGTGGGTGCTCACGCTCCCACAGTAGCCTGACTCTCATGGAGGAGATGCTCCCCTCCTCCAGTAGTCTGATTCTCAGGAAGGCAGGTGCTCCCTCGCCCCAAGTAGCCTGACTCTCATGGAGGGAGGTCTCACCCTCCCCTCAAGTAGTATGAGGGAGGTGCTCCCCTTACCTCAGTAGCTTGACTCTCATGAAGGGAGGTGATGCAACTCCCAAAGTAGCTTGATTCTCATGGAAAGCGGTGATCCCCTACCACAGGAGCCTCATTCTCATGGAGGGAGGTGTTCCACTCTCCCAGTAGTCTGACTCTCACGGAGGTTAGAGCTCATCCTCCCCCAATAGCCTGACTCTCAAGGAGGGAAGTGGTTTCAACCCTCAGTAGCCTTACTCTCATGGAGAGAGGTGCTCTTCCTCCCCCAAGTAGCCTAACCCTCATGGAGGGAGGTGCTCCCCCCACAGTAGCCTGACATTCATGGAAGGTGTTGCTTCCCCTTCCCCAGTTGTCTGACCCTCATAGATGAAGAAGCTCGCCTTCCCTCAGTAGCCTGACTCTCGGTGAGGTAGGTTTTCACCCTCCAACAGTAGCCTGACTCTCATGAAGTTAAATGCTCTCCCTCCCTTAGTAGCCTGTCTCTCATTGAGGGAGGTGCTACCCCTTCCCCAGTAGCATGACTCTCATGGAGTGAGGTGCTCCCATTTCCAAGTAGCCTGACTCTCACGGAAAGGGATGCTCCCCTTCCCCATTAGCCTAACTCTCAGGGATGAAAATGTTCCCAATCCCCAGGAGTATGACTCTTATGGAGGGATGTGCTCCCCCTCCTATTGTAGACTAACTCTCATGAATGGAGGTGCTCCTTTTACCCCGGTAGCCTGACTCTCAGTGAGGTAGTTGATCCCCCTCTCCCAGTAGCCTGATTCTTATGGAGGGAGGTGCTCACCCTCCCCCAGTAGCATGACTCTCATGGAGAGATGTGCTCCCTCTCCCTTAGTAGCATGACTCTCATGTAGGGAGCACCTCATGGAGGTAGGTGCTCCCCCTCCCACAGTTGCATGACTCTCATAAAGGGAGGTTCTCCCCCTCCTCCAAGTAGCATGACTCTCATGAAGGTAGGTGTCCACCCTCCCCAGAAGCCTGACTCTCATGAAGGGAGGTGTTGGCACTACCTCTGTAGCAAGACTCTCATGGAGAGAGGTGATCTCCCTCTCCTAGTAGCCTGAGGTTTATGGATGTAGGTGCTCTCCCTCCCCCAGTAGCACGACTCTCATTGAGGTAGGTGCTCATCCTCTACCAGTAACCTGACTCCCATGGAGGGAGGAGCTCCCTGTTCTCCAGTAGCTTGACTCTCAGGAAGTTTGGTGTTCACCTTCCCACAGCAGCGTGGTTCTCACTGAGGGAGGTACTACCCAATTCCAGTGGTCTGACTCTCAGGGAGGTAGGTGCTCATCCTCCCTAAGAAGCCTGACTCTCATGGAGAGAGGAATTCCCCTTCCACCGGTAGCCTGAGTCTTATGAATGTAGGTGCTTTCTCTCCTCAATTAGCATGATACTCATGGAGGTAGGTGTTCACCCTCCACCAGTAACCTAACTCTCATTGATGATAGAGGTGCTCCCTCTCTCCCAGGAGCTTGACTTGTACGAAGCTAGATGCTCATCCTCCTACGATAGCTAGGCTCTAATGGAGGGAGGTGCTCCCCTCCTCCAGTAGTCTGAGTCCCAGGAAGGTAGGTGCTCCCTCTCCCCCAGTAGCCTTACTCTCACGGGGGAGGTGCTAACCCTCCCTCAGTAGCATGGCTCATGGAGGGAGGTGCTCCCCCTCCCCAAGTAACGTGATTCTCTGGGAGGTAGGTGTTCATCCTTCCCCAGTAGCCTGATTCTCATGCAGGGAGGTGCTCCCTCTTCCCATAGTATCCTAACTCTTATGGAGAGAGGTGCTCGCCTTCTTTCAGTAGCCTGACTCTCATGGAGAGAGGTGCTGCCATTCTCCCACTAGCCTGATTCTCATGTTTCCCCTCACGAAGAGCATGACTCTCATGGAGGGAGGTGCTCCCCCTACACAAGTAGCCTGACTCGTATAGAAGGAGGTGCTCCCTCTCTCGCAGAAGTATGACTCTCATGGAGAGAGGTGCTCCCCCTACCACAGTAGCCTGACTCTCATGGAGGTATATGCTTCCCCTCCTCCAGTAGCCTGACTCTCATGGAGGGATGTGCACCCCTTCCCAAGTAGTCTGTCTCTTATGGAGGTAGGTGCTATCCCTCGTCCTGTAGCCTGACTCTTATGGATGGAGGTGGTCCCCTCTCAGAGTAGCCTGATTCGCATGGAGGGAGGTGCTCCCCCTCCCCCAGAAGTCTGATTCTCATGGATGGAAGAGGTCTCCTCCCAAAGTAACCTGACTCTCATGGAGCAGCCTGATTCTCGTTGAGGTAGGTGCTCGCCCTCCCCCAGTAAAATGACTCTCACGGAGGAGATGCTCCCCTTCCTCCAAAATCCTGACTCTCATGGAAGGGGGTGCTATCCCTCCCCGAATAGCTTGACTCTCATGAAGGGAAGTGCTCTCCTTCCCCAATAGGCATATTCTCATGGAGGTAGGTGCTCGCCCTACCCAGTAGCCTGACTCTTATGAATGCAAGTGCTCGCCCTTGCCCAGTAACCTAACTCTCAAGGAGGTGGGTGCCCACCCTCCACCAGTAATCTGACTCTCATGAATGGAGGTGCTCCTCCTATCCTAGAAGAAGCATGACTCTCATGGAGGGAAATGCTCCCCCTCCCACAGTAGCCTAACTCTCAAGAAAGGAGGTGTTCCCCCTCCTCCAATAGCATGACTCTCATGGATGTAGGTGCTCACCCTCTCCCAGAAGCCTGAATCTCATAGTGGGAGCTGCTTCCCCTCCCCCAGTAGCCTAACTCTTAAGGATGTAGGTGCTCCCCCTCCCCATGCAGTCTGACCCTCAGGGAGGTAGGTGCTCACCCATTTCCAGTAGCCTGAGTTTTATGGGTGAAAATGTTTCCAATCCCCAGGAGCGTGACTCTCATGGAGGGATGTGCTCCCCCTTCCCTAGGAGCCTAACTCTCATGGATGGAGCTGCTCCCATTACCCCAGTAGCATGATATTCATGGAGGGAGGTGCTCCCTCTCGCTATGTAGCCTGACACTCATGGAAGGAGGTGTTTCCCCTCTCCAAGGAGCCTGATCTTCATTGATGGAGATGTTCATCCTCCCCAGGAGCATGACTCTCCTGGAGGGTGATGCTCCTCTCTCCTAGTAGCATAGCTCTCATCGGGGAGGTGCTCTTCCCTCCCCAGCAGCCTGACTCTCATTTAGGGAGGTGTTCCCCTCCCCTATTAGCCTGACTCTCATGGAGGTACGTGGTTACTCTCCCCTAGAAGCTTGACTCTCATGAAGGGAAGTGCTTGTCCTCCCTCAGTAGCGTGACTCTCCTGGAGGGACGTGCTTCCCCATCCCTAGTAGCATGACTCTTATAGAAGGATGTGCTCCCCACCCCCAGTTGCCTGACCCTCATGGATGGAAGTTCTCCCCCTCCCCCAGTAGCCCGACTCTGAAGGATGTAGGTGATCGCCCGCTCCCAGTAGCCTGACTCTCATGGAGGTAGCTGCTCACCCTCCAACAGGAGCTTCAATTTCATTGAGGGAGGTGCTCCCTCCTCACCCAGTAGGCTGACACTTATGGATCTAGGTGCTTCCCCTCCACCGGCAGCCTGACTCGCTTGGAGGAAGATGCTCCTTCTATCCCAAAAGCATGACTCTCATGTAAGGAGGTGCACGACCTCTCATGGAGGCAGCTGCTTACCTTCCCAGTAGCCTTACTCTCAAGGAAACAGGTGCTCTGCCTCCACCAGAAGCCTGACTGAAATGGATGGAGAGGTTTCCTCTTCCCTGGAGCCTGACTTTCATGGATGGAGGTGCTCCCCCTCCCTTAGTAGCAAGACTATCACAGATGGAGGTGCTCCCCATCTCAAAGTAGCCTGACTCTCGTGAGGGAAGGTACTCCCCTCCGACAGTAGCCTGATTCTCATGTAGGGAGGGGCTCCCCCTCTTCTAGAAGTATGACTCTCATGGAGAGAGGTGTTCCTCCTCCCAAGTAACCTGACTCTTATGGAGGTATGTACTTCCCACTCCCAGTAGCCTAACTCTCGGAGAGATAGGTGCTAACACTTCTATAGTAGCCTGACTCTCAAGAAGGGAGATGCTCGCACTCCCCGTTGCATAACTCTCTTGGATAAAGATGTTCCCCTAACCAGGAACCTGACAATCATGGATGGAGGTGCTTCCCCTTCCCTAGTAACAAGACTCTCATAGGGGAAGGTGCTCCCTCTCCCCCAGTAGCATGACTATTATAGAGTAAGGTGCTCCGCCTCCCACAGTAGCCTGACTCTCATGGAGGGACTTCCTCATCCTCTCCCAAAAGCATGATTCTCATAGAGGGAGGAGCTTGAGCTCACTCAGTAGCCTGACTCTCATGGAGGGAGGTGCTTTTCCTCCCGTAGTAGCATGACTCTCATGGAAGGAGGTGCTACCCCTCCTACAGTAGGCTGTCTTTCATGGAGGGAAGTGCTCCCCCTCCCCTAGTAGCTTGACTCTCATGGAAGGAGGTGATCTTCCTCCCCATGTAGCATGATTCTCATAGAGTGAGGTGCTTCCCCTTCTACGATAGCCTGACTCTCACAGAGATAGGTGTTCCCCTCCACCAGTAGCCTGACTGTCAAGGAAGAAGGTACTCACCCTCCCACAGTAGCCTGACTCTCACGGAAGGAGGTGCTCCCCCTCCCCTCAATAGCCTATTTCTCATGGAGGGAGATGTTCCCCCTCCCCTCGTAGGTTAATCCTCATGGAAGGAGGTGCTCCCCCTCCCTCAGTAGCCTAATTCTCATGGATGGCGTGTTCCCCCTCCCCCAATAGGCTAATCTTCATGGAGGTAAGCGCCCCCCCTCCACCTGTAGCCTGACTCTTAAGGAAGGATGTGCTCACCTCCCACAGTAGCCTGACTCTCAGTGAGGGAGGTCCTCTTCTCTCCAAAAAGGCTGATTCTCATGGAGGGAGGTGCTCCAACTCACTCAGTTGCCTGGCTCTCGTGAAGGGAGGTGTTCCCCCTCCCACAGTAGTATCAGTCTCATGGAGGTAGGTGCTCCCCTTCCCCTAGTAGCCTGACTAACTCCAGAACAATGGATGAAGCAATACTGAAACAGAATCTTAGCCAAAACGTAAGAGGCGTCAGCACTAGTGCCCACGCAAGCATTATTCATGCACATTAGCGCCCACGCACACACGCACGCACACACTGAGTAACCAGTGACCCCAGTCTGCTGCAGACTCGTACAGATATACGCAATCATCCTCCACTGGATTTAGTGCTAAAGTAACAAGAAATCAAAGTTTTCTTCATAATATGAATGTAAGTACAACAAGCAAATCTACCCATTTGGAAAGTGAAATATGAGAGAAATTTCCCGGGAAGATTCTTGCATTATTTCCAGAACAAAGAGATAAGACGTCCATCCATAATTCAACATTGAAAAATTTCTCGTGGACTTGTGGGAGTGAGACGCCTGATATCCTCACATGTATAACATTAGAGGATAAATTTCCCTATCTCTCAGTATGGATGCTGACTGATTAGACTGCCTCCATAAATCACTGCGGCTTTATCTTAATGTTTGTGTGGGAAAGTTGGCCAGTTATGGTGTTTTATTGGTGCAGTGGGTGAGAGTGGCTGTCGCTCTGTGTGTGTGTGTGTGTGTGTGTGTGTGTGTGTGTGTGTGTGTGTGTGTGTGTGTGTGTGTGTGTGTGTGTGTGTGTGTTTGAGTTACCGACTTGTTGTCCATTTTGTGCTGACGGGATGGGAGCTATATGGTGGCAGAGCCCCATGTCTTAATCTTCTCTAAACATCATATAGTTCCTTAAATTTTCCTCCAGTAGTCGGGTTCATACTCGCCCCTCACTGCCTCTTCAGGTCCCATCTTACTCCTGCTTGGCTTCTAAGTATACCCTTATATCCTGAACTCTTAGATATTCACATGTAGGTCTCATGTCTTGCCAAAACGTTTTTCTTCTACTACGAGTAAGGTGATGTCGTCCCTTATCTCTTCTTGTTCATTCCTCCAGATTTTGGTACCATTCTTACTGCAGTCCTCTGAACCTCTCCAGCATCCCCATGTGGACGACTGAACCTCTCCAGCATCCCCATATGGAGGACTAAACCTCTGCAGCATCCCCATGTGGACGACTGAACCTCTCCAGCATCCCCATGTGGAGGACTGAACCTCTCCAGCATCCCCATGTGGAGGACTGAACCTCTGCAGCATCCCCATGTAGACGACTGAACCTCTCCAGCATCCCCATGTGGACGACTGAACCTCTCCTGCATCCCCATGTGGAGGACTGAACCTCTGCAGCATCCCCATGTGGACGACTGAACCTCTCCTGCATCCCCATGTGGAGGACTGAACCTCTCCAGCATCCCCATGTGGACGACTGAACCTCTGCAGCATCCCCATGTGGACGACTGAACCTCTCCTGCATCCCCATGTGGAGGACTGAACCTCTGCAGCATCCCCATGTGGACGACTGAGCCTCTCCAGCACCCCCATGTGGACGACTGAACCTCTCTAGCATCCTCATGTGAACGATTGAACCTCTCCAGCATGCCCATGTGGACGATTGAACCTCTCCAGCATGCCCATGTGGACGATTGAACCTCTCCAGCATGCCCATGTGGACCTTCAAGTGAGGAATCCAGAAAGTTGTGGCATATAAACTTGAGGGCAGCTTTAACAGCGATTTGAATATGGTTTGAATTCCTCATTATCCTTCTCATGCGCTGTTCTGATCACAACTCCACGATTCAACTCCTACGTTCCTTTTCGATGTTTCTTTGTTTCTATTTTCTTACTCTGATATGTTAGGTATTAGGTATTTTGGCTGACCAAGGTGTCGCTTGTATCTTTACCACAGCCCATTGCAAACCTCCTGCAGTTTTTGATGCCTTATATAGAACCAGACTTGCTTTCAATCTTCCTTTAGTATTTGAGCCTAAATTCAACCATCTTCCTACTTCGCTGTAAATGTTAATGAACCTTTCACCAAAACTGATCTCTATTTCTCAATTCATTTTTGTCAAAAATAGAATTTGATTTTTGTGTAGTTTCCATGAAAACATCTCTATCTGTCTGGTTTACCTCTGCCATTCATGCGTCTTCATTACGATATAATCAACGCTTTTATCATCTGGTTTATCATTATGACAAGACCTATCTCATTAGTATTATCTCAAGCGGTCTGCCTAGTACATGTGCATATAGCTTCAGCATAAAGTGAAACTTCATCAGGATCATGAGCCTTTTATGGATCAAGATCTTCTAGAATTCTGTTAATATCTTTTATAGATATCTCAATGTTTTCTAAAGTCTCCTTCCCTTCCCACCTCCTTCTTGCTGGGGCTATAGTGTCTTTCACTGTGAACATACTTTCGAACGTATTATTCAGTTCCTCACATATTCCTGCAATCATCTACTTTGAATCCCTCGACTTGATTACCTTTATTTAATTGATTACTGACGCCTGACGTGATTATAAAAGATTCTTAGATTTTCACTCGCTTTGCCCAATTTTTTTTTCAAAATTTCTATGTTCTTCCTCCTCAGTCCCTCTATAATCTTTCCTTGCTTTCTCATACCTTGCATAAACTGGCTGGCAGAAGTGTTGTCTAGATCTTCGCCAATGTGTGTGTGTGTGTGTGTGTGTGTGTGTGCGTGTGTGTGTGTGTGTGTGTGTGTGTGTGTGTGTGTGTGTGTGTGTGTGTGTGTGTGTGTCTGTGTGTGTGTGTGTTCGCTTCTGTTTCTACACAGGTGACCTGAAAACACAATTTTTCTGAGAGTCCAGAAGAGAAAGTGTAGTGCCCTTCCTCGCCTTAGAACTAACACCTCTCTCATCACCCGAGGATATTATCTACCCAGATCAGGCCAGAAGTAGCGTAATATCTCAGAGTAATCTGTGGCGGTGGTGGCTACAAGCTCATTCTTATCTCCTTATCATGTCTTCTTGACAGCCAGTCATACAGACAAATACAGGGCCAACATAAGCACACAGATAAGGGCAGACAAGCCAGACGTGATTACACATTGTCGTCAGTGAAGAGCAATAAACTTAGTAGTGGCTGTACAGGTGTGACTTTGAAATAAACAGATGACAATCTGTTTCAGGGGAACAGATGTATACACTCATACACACATATGTAGATGGAATTATAATGGCATACTTAAACAGTGACAATAGTGCGGTGATTAAGAGGCACTAATGATAGACACTAAGTTACACAGTTATTTTAAATGCTAAAAAGGTATATACATATACATATATATATATATATATATATATATATATATATATATATATATATATATATATATATATATATATATATATATATATATATATATTTTTTTTTTTTTTTTTTTTTTTTTTTTTTTATACTTTGTCGCTGTCTCCCGCGTTTGCGAGGTAGCGCGAGGAAACAGACGAAAGAAATGGCCCAACCCCCATACACACGTACATACACACGTCCACACACGCAAATATACATACCTACACAGCTTTCCATGGTTTACCCCAGACGCTTCACATGCCTTGATTCAATCCACTGACAGCACGTCAACCCCTGTATACCACATCGCTCCAATTCACTCTATTCCTTGCCCTCCTTTCACCCTCCTGCATGTTCAGGCCCCGATCACACAAAATCTTTTTCACTCCATCTTTCCACCTCCAATTTGGTCTCCCTCTTCTCCTCGTTCCCTCCACCTCCGACACATATATCCTCTTGGTCAATCTTTCCTCACTCATTCTCTCCATGTGCCCAAACCATTTCAAAAAAACCCTCTTCTGCTCTCTCAACCACGCTCTTTTTATTTCCACACATCTCTCTTACCCTTACGTTACTTACTCGATCAAACCACCTCACACCACACATTGTCCTCAAACATCTCATTTCCAGCACATCCATCCTCCTGCGCACAACTCTATCCATAGCCCACGCCTCGCAACCATACAACATTGTTGGAACCACTTTTCCTTCAAACATACCCATTTTTGCTTTCCGAGATAATGTTCTCGACTTCCACACATTTTTCAAGGCTCCCAAAATTTTCGCCCCCTCCCCCACCCTATGATCCACTTCCGCTTCCATGGTTCCATCCGCTGACAGATCCACTCCCAGATATCTAAAACACTTCACTTCCTCCAGTTTTTCTCCATTCAAACTCACCTCCCAATTGACTTGACCCTCAACCCTACTGTACCTAATAACCTTGCTCTTATTCACATTTACTCTTAACTTTCTTCTTCCACACACTTTACCAAACTCAGTCACCAGCTTCTGCAGTTTCTCACATGAATCAGCCACCAGCGCTGTATCATCAGCGAACAACAACTGACTCACTTCCCAAGCTCTCTCATCCCCAACAGACTTCATACTTGCCCCTCTTTCCAGGACTCTTGCATTTACCTCCCTAACAACCCCATCCATAAACAAATTAAACAACCATGGAGACATCACACACCCCTGCCGCAAACCTACATTCACTGAGAACCAATCACTTTCCTCTCTTCCTACACGTACACATGCCTTACATCCACGATAAAAACTTTTCACTGCTTCTAACAACTTGCCTCCCACACCATATATTCTTAATACCTTCCACAGAGCATCTCTATCAACTCTATCATATGCCTTCTCCAGATCCATAAATGCTACATACAAATCCATTTGCTTTTCTAAGTATTTCTCACATACATTCTTCAAAGCAAACACCTGATCCACACATCCTCTACCACTTCTGAAACCGCACTGCTCTTCCCCAATCTGATGCTCTGTACATGCCTTCACCCTCTCACCCTATATATATATATATATATATATATATGGGAGGGTATTGATTGAGAGGGTGAAGGCATGTACAGAGCATCAGATTGGGGAAGAGCAGTGTGGTTTCAGAAGTGGTAGAGGATGTGTGGATCAGGTGTTTGCTTTGAAGAATGTATGTGAGAAATACTTAGAAAAGCAAATGGATTTGTATGTATATATATATATATATATATATATATATATATATATATATATATGGGAGGGTATTGATTGAGAGGGTGAAGGCATGTACAGAGCATCAGATTGGGGAAGAGCAGTGTGGTTTCAGAAGTGGTAGAGGATGTGTGGATCAGGTGTTTGCTGTGAAGAATGTATGTGAGAAATACTTAGAAAAGCAAATGGATTTGTATGTAGCATTTATGGATCTGGAGAAGGCATATGATAGAGTTGATAGAGATGCTCTGTGGAAGGTATTAAGAATATATGGTGTGGGAGGAAAGTTGTTAGAAGCAATGAAAAGTTTTTATCGAGGATGTAAGGCATGTGTACGTGTAGGAAGAGAGGAAAGTGATTGGTTTTCAGTGAATGTAGGTTTGCGGCAGGGGTGTGTGATGTCTCCATGGTTGTTTAATTTGTTTATGGATGGGGTTGTTAGGGAGGTGAATGCAAGAGTTTTGGAAAGAGGGGCAAGTATGAAGTCTGTTGGGGATGAGAGAGCTTGGGAAGTGAGTCAGTTGTTGTTTGCTGATGATACAGCGCTGGTGGCTGATTCATGTGAGAAAATGCCGAAGCTGGTGACTGAGTTTGGTA
The DNA here is from genome assembly GCF_036320965.1 of Panulirus ornatus. Lineage (NCBI taxonomy): Eukaryota > Metazoa > Arthropoda > Malacostraca > Decapoda > Palinuridae > Panulirus > Panulirus ornatus. The sequence continues at coordinate 37,670,113 of NC_092236.1, forward strand.
AAGTGTGTAAAAGAAGAAAGTTAAGAGTAAATGTGAATAAGAGCAAGGTTATTAGGTACAGTAGGGTTGAGGGTCAATTCAATTGGGAGGTGAGTTTGAATGGAGAAAAACTGGAGGAAGTGAAGTGTTTTAGATATCTGGGAGTGGATCTGGCAGCGGATGGAACCATGGAAGCGGAAGTGAATCATAGGGTGGGGGAGGGGGCGAAAATTCTGGGAGCCTTGAAGAATGTGTGGAAGTCGAGAACATTATCTCGGAAAGCAAAAATGGGTATGTTTGAAGGAATAGTGGTTCCAACAATGTTGTATGGTTGCGAGGCGTGGACTATGGATAGAGTTGTGAGCAGGAGGATGGATGTGCTGGAAATGAGATGTTTGAGGACAATGTGTGGTGTGAGGTGGTTTGATCGAGTAAGTAACGTAAGGGTAAGAGAGATGTGTGGAAATAAAAAGAGCGTGGTTGAGAGGGCAGAAGAGGGTGTTTTGAAATGGTTTAGTCACATGGAGAGAATGAGTGAGGAAAGATTGACCAAGTGGATATATGTGTCGGAGGTGGAGGGAACGAGGAGAAGAGGGAGACCAAATTGGAGGTGGAAAGATGGAGTGAAAAAGATTTTGTGTGATCGGGGCCTGAACATGTAGGAGGGTGAAAGGAGGGCAAAGAATAGAGTGAATTGGAGCGATGTGGTATACCGGGGTTGACGTGCTGTCAGTGGATTGAATCAAGGCATGTGTATGGGGGTGGGTTGGGCCATTTCTTTCGTCTGTTTCCTTGCGCTACCTCGCAAACGCGGGAGACAACGACAAAGCAAAAAAAAAAAAAAAATATATGTATTTATATATATATATATATATATATATATATATATATATATATATATATATATATATATATATATATATATATATATATATATATATACATATATATATATATATATATATATATATATATATATATATATATAAATACATATACAAATACATATATATATACATATATGATTCTTCCCTCTTGTTTTTACTTTTCCAAAGAAGGAACAAAGAACGGGACCAAGTGAGGGGTTCTCCTTCAATGCTTATTCGACTGTACTTGACATTACCTCGCTAATGTGGGAAATTGCGAATATGTATGAAAAAGATATATCATTGGAAATCGGGATATACAGTAAAAGGAAGATAAAAAATATTGGACAAGTAAAAACGCTGGAATTCTTTTTACAATGAACTACAGCAACAGAGGACGATTTATGATGGATCCTGCGCTCTCGGTCCTCCATCGTATCACTGGGCAAACATTAACATTTATGGTAAACATCACGCAATGAAAGCACGGCGGAAGGTGATGGAAGCAATCCTCTTATTAAAGCAATTTGACGTTAATTCATTTTTCTTTCCTTTTACAGCGGCTGGAAGCAAATACGCAGTAGGGGCCTCATTGTTCTTCCTCTGCTAGAGACAATATGGCGATGTGAGGTTCCGTGTCACCGTGGTATTCGCACACCTGGTACAAACTAATTAACAAATGAACATGTCAAGAAGCGTGTCTGAAGCGCTAACTCAGAGATTTAGGCAATTTTAATCGGAACTCTCTCTCTCTCTCTCTCTCTCTCTCTCTCTCTCTCTCTCTCTCTCTCTCTCTCTCTCTCTCTCTCTCTCTCTCTCTCTCTCTCTCTCTCTCTCTCTCTCTCTCTCTCTCTCTCTCTCTCTCTCTCTCTCTCTCTGTGCAAGGCAGGTAATAGGTGAGAGCCATCAACTAGGAAGATATCACTATCTGTGTCTTAGGATGGTCGGTGAAGACGACACAGTAAACCAGTGCTGTTGTGACTATCATTCTACCGCCTTGGTCAGGGATGATGTCTTCTACATTGCTCACTCAGTCGTGGGTTTGTGAAATTCATATCGCAGACCCACAACAAACTGCAAGTACCTACGAGTATTTTCATGATTTAACCAAGAGGCAGGGCCAGCGAGTAGTGCCTACCACAGAACATTCTGATTAAGAAGAATTCGTCGAGTGAGTTACGTGTTGTATGTTTGTGGACTGAAATCCAGCAGCTCACGTATGGGTGAGGTAAAAAGAGAAGACAGCTACTTAGGCCGAAGGAGTGAAACTTGACAACCATTAAAGTGGTGACCTACATCACTAATCCTCCCAATGCACAAGCGGGTTGTACTGGTGTTATACATTCCTGGTCAGCGGCTAACTAACAACTGCTTCTGGAAGAGGCGAAGGAGAAAAAGGGAAAGAGGGAAGAGGAAGGGAGAAGAAATGGGGAGAGGGAAAAGTAGAAGGAGCACGATAATAATAAGGAGAGAAATGTAGAAGCACACTACCTACCTCCCATCTACCTACCTATGACTACCATCGACAAAATTTTTTACGAGAATGTCAGTGTTGGCGCGAGGCACTCACCGCACATCATGCTTCCTGCATCATCTTCATCACCACCTCTCTTGTATTAACTATATAATTTCCTTTTAAATGTTTGTGTAGACATTGAATGCATGATTGTTATTTCTCCTGCTTTGACATCGACTGTTGTCTCCAGTATTTGTAAGACAAATATTTTCGAATGAGAAGAAGAGAAATAAGATAGAAAGATGGACACGGAGAACGAGAATAAAAAGGAAAAGGAGAAGAAAGGGAAGAAGGAGAAGGAAAATAACAAGAAGGAGATGGAGGAGAATCAGGAAAAGAAAAAGAATGAGAAGGAGAGTGAGGAGAAAAGAAAAAGAAGAAGAAGCGCCTCCCTACCTCGGTCGAGATTTTACCACGACAGCGGGACTTGAGCACAGCGCTTGCCTCTTGTCTTGCTTGTTGGACACACCGTTTCTCTCGATCGTAACTCCTCTTCTTACTACATGTCCTCCTTTGCGTATAATATTATTATCGTTATTTTGCCAACTACTCCTTTTATGTAGTTATCTATTGGAGGTTTATCCGATGTTTTCTTCAATCATAGGTCCGATCTTCTTTTGAAAGCTTCTGTATTCAGTCTATGTATGTCTTAGTTCTCCTGGTAATGCAGTGAAAAGTGTTATCAGAAAATACACCTAGTAAAATTATCTCAGATTTAAAACGTTATTTCATTATACCATCGATATATGTTGCCAAGCATATAACTACACATCATCATTAAAATATGTCTCTTTCTTGGTTCAGGTTCTTTCAATCGTTTGTGGGAGCTGATGAAGTACAGTCCATCGATTTTGATTGTATTTTTTCCAGTTTTTTATTTTTATAAGCTACGTGATTGACGACTGTACAACATGGCAGTATTCAATTTCAATTATCATACATGCATTAAACACCATCATCAGTTTTCTGTCTCTTGTTTCGAAAGTTCTCAATATCATACCACTCAGTATCATACCACTCATATTTGACTTAAATGTGTTTCCTTATGAATGTGTTCCTTAAATTCAGGGCTTTCATTGGTAATGATTTCCAAATCTTTTACGTTTAATTCACTCTCTGTTTCTGTCCTTATAGGACCTTTCTAATCATTCAGTTCCGTGACTTATTTGCTCATATTTCTCTTCTTTATATTACTTTATATTTCAGCTATATCTCTATCGCCAGTCTGTATATAGCGTCCGCATCTCTTTGCAGTTTTTCGTGGTCTCATTTATTTTCCATCTGCAAAACACGTGACCATACGCTCCTTCACACACCCTTATCTATGCCTGCGATCACCACAATGAGTATTTCTGTTGTCAGCATTATATAAAGTATCGAAACCAGTACCGTTCCTCGGAAGACACCCAAAAGCAACTCTTTGTCAGACATGGTGCCATCGCTTTAAGGTTTCAGTTGGTTAGAATGTCTCTGATCCGGTTCCTCCTTTGATTTTCTCTCCCCAACATATCGTCTTGCCATTTTCTAAAACAACACTCAACAGTTTACTCTGTCAAATGTTTTAACAAGATCTGGAAAAACAATGACCATTCTATTTCAACTCAGTACATTGAGTTTGTGGTTGTCTGCGTAATTCTACGTGATAGAAATCCATTCTGGCATTTATGTACGTAGTTGTTGATAGCAAAATGTTTCATTATATGCTTTTACGTTTTTTAGATATCTTTATCAGATGCGACGTTAGGATTGGTTAGTGTCTTTTTTTTCTTAAATATCTGGAAATCACCCGTACTCTGGTACTGAGTTCTCCCTTAGTTGATTATTCTCTTCAGTTGTGTCTTCTCTTTCTCTTTTTAACTCTTATATGTAAGGAGACAGATGAAGGGTCAGGAAAAATAGGAGAAAAAGTAGAAAAAGGAGAAGAAAGAGAATGAGAAGAAGGCGAAGGGGAAATAGGGGAGAAAATGTGGGGATTGAGAAGAAGAAATAGAAGAAATAGAAGGGAAAAAGAAGAGAAAATGAGAAGAAGAAGAAGAAGAAGAAGAAGAAGAAGAAGAAGAAGAAGAAAAAGAAGAAGAGGAAGGTGTGTGTGTGCGTGTGTGTGTGTGAGTGTGTGTGTGCGTGTGTGTGAGTGCATATGTGTGTGTGTGTGTGTGTGTGTGTGTGTGTGTGTGTGTGTGTGTGTGTGTGTGTGTGTGTGTGTGTGTTATTTCTGTGTTGGTGTGAGTGAGGGAATGAGTAATGTTTAAGGGTGAGGTAATATTATGGTCTTCACTTCTCTGTCAGTCAATATCGCTTGGTGCTCTTGTAGTTATGGATGTGTGTGAAGTGCGAGTGTTCCCTGCATCCTGGTTGAGCTTATCTATAAATGATAATATTATATTGGCTGACACCCACAGAACAAAGCCATGACTGTCCTAATCATTACCATGATAGTATTGTATCTCACGCGTAGTAATCATATATAATTCTATTTGAAACGACTAGGCTAATGATTCCTCTGTGGCGGGGGAGAGAAAAGGCTTGGTGGCAGATGAATGGGAGCTACTGGGTGGAAGCTACTGGCTGGGGAGATAATGGGTAGAAGGCAAGGGGGCAGGAGGATAATGTTTGGGAGGCTACTGGCTGGGAGAGTACTGGCTGTGAGGCTACTGGATGGAAGGCTTCTTGCTAGGGGAAAGGCTACTGGATGGTAGATTAGTGGCTGGGAGGCAACTGGCTAGGACGGTACTGGCTGGGAAGGAGAGGTGAAGTGAGGGGGGAGAGGGAATTACCAGACATGGGGAGGAGATGGGTGGAAGGGAAGGAGGGGGAGTGGTCCCTGAGCCATACGGCAGCGAGGTGATTGAGCCTATCCATCCTGGCCTCTCGGGACATAGGCCTATTAAATGGAAGTGAAACTGGGGTGAGGGGAACAAATGAAATGGGTAAAAAAAATTAATGGTTCAAACAATGCAGTACTATTGACTCCGTTACCCTTAATATTGCTGCCAACTGTTTCATCATCATCCAGAATTAAGCGTCCATGAATATGATGATATGCATCTTTCATAGCCACGAGTCAGTGAGCATCGAGAGAGGACTTCTGCTAGCGATGATTAGAGAACAAGGTAACGATGATTACCCGGATGTTGAGGTGGTCGTTGAGGGCTGGGTGATGGTGAGAGATCATTTATCATCTGTAATGCAAGTCCTACTAAGGCGGCCTAATGCTGGGGCGACCTGTTGCTGGGGTAGCCTGGTGCTGGGGTGGCCTGGTGCTAGGGTGGCCTGGTGCTGGGGTGGCCTGGTGCTGTGGTGGTCTGGTGCTGGGGCGGTCTGGTGCTGGGGTAGCCTGGTGCAGGGGTGGCCTGGTGCTGGGGTGGTCTGGTGCTGGGGCGGTCTGGTGCTGGGGCGGTCTGGTGCTGGGGCGGTCTGGTGCTGGGGTGGTCTGGTGCTGGGGCGGTCTGGTGCTGGGGCGGTCTGGTGCTGGGGTGACCTAGTGCTGGGGTGGCCTAGTGCTGGGGTGGTCTGGTGGTCTGTTGCTGGGGCGGTCTGGTGCTGGGGTGGCCTAGTGCTGGGGTGGTCTGGTTGCTGGGGTGGCCTGGTGCTGGGGCGATCTGGAGCTGGGGTGGTCTGGTGCTCGGGCGGCCTGGTGCTGGGGTGGTCTGGTGCTGGGGTGGCCTGGTGATGGGGTGGTCTGGTGCTGGGGTGGTCTGGTGCTGGGGCGGTCTGGTGCTGGGGTGGTCTGTTGCTGGGGTGGCCTGGTGCAGGGGTGCTCTGGTGCTGGGGTGGCCTGGTGCTCGGGCGGCCTGGTGCTGGGGTGGTCTGGTGCTCGGGCGGCCTGGTGCTAGGGTGGCCTGGTGCTGGGGTGGTCTGGTGCTGGGGCGGTCTGGTGCTGGGGTGGGCTGGTGCTGGGGTGGTCTGGTGCTGGGGTTGCCTGGTTCTGGGGCGGTCTGGTGCTGGGGTGGTCTGGTGCTGGGGCGGTGCGGTGCTGGGGTGGCTTGGTGCTGGGGTGGTCTGGTGCTGTGATGGCCTGGTGCTGGGGTGCCCTGGTGCTGGGGTGGTCTGGTGCTGGGGCGGTCCGGTGTTGGGGTGGTCTGGTGTTGGGGTTGTCTGGTGCTCGGGCGGACTGGTGTTGGGGTGGTCTGGTGCTGGGGTGGCCTGGTGCTGGGGTGGTCTGGTGCTCGGGCGGCCTGGTGCTGGGATGGCCTGGTGCTCGGGCGTCCTGGTGCTGGGGTGGCCTGGTGTTGGGGTGGTCTGGTGCTGGGGTGACCTGGTGCTGGGGTGGTCTGGTGCTGGGGTGGTCTGGTGCTGGGGTGGTCTGGTGCTGGGGCGGTCTGGTGCTTGGGAGGCTTGGTGATGGGGTGGCCTGGTGCTGGGGTGGCCTGGTGCTGGGGCGGTCTGGTGCTGGGGTGGTCTGGTGCTGGGGTGGTCTGTTGCTGGAGTGGTCTGGTGCTCGGGCGGACTGGTGTTGGGGTGGTCTGGTGCTGGGGTGGCCTGGTGCTGGGGTGGTCTGTTGCTCGGGCGGACTGGTGTTGGGGTGGTCTGGTGCTGGGGCGGCCTGGTGCTGGAGTGGTCTGGTGCTCGGGCGGCCTGGTGCTGGGGTGGTCTAGTGCTCGGGCGGACTGGTGCTGGGGTGGTCTGGTGCTGGGGTGGTCTGTTGCTGGGGTGGTCTGGTGCTCGGGCGGACTGGTGCTGGGGTGGTCTGGTGCTCGGGCGGCCTGGTGCTCGGGTGGTCTGGTGCTGGGGTGGTCTGGTGCTGGGGCGGTCTGGTGCTCGGGCGGCCTGGTGCTGGAGTGGTCTGGTGCTGGGGTGATCTGGTGCTGGGGCGGTCTGGTGCTGGGGTGGTCTGGTGCTGGGGCGGTCTGGTGCTGGGGTGGTCTGGTGCTGGGGCGGTCTGGTGCTCGGGCGGCCTGGTGCTGGGGTGGTTTGGTGCTGGGGTGGTCTGGTGCTGGAGCGGTCTGGTGCTGGGGCGGTCTGGTGCTGGGGTGGTCTGTTGCTGGAGTGGTCTGGTGCTGGGGCGGCCTGGTGCTGGGGTGGTCTGGTGCTTCGGCGGTCTGGTGCTCGGGCGGCCTGGTGCTGGGGTGGCCTGGTACCGGGGTGGTCTGGTGCTAAGGCGGCCTGGTGCTGGGGTGGTTTGGTGCTGGGGTGGCCTGGTGCTCGGGCGGCCTGGTGCTCGGGCGGCCTGGTGCTAGGGTGGTCTGGTGCTGTGGCGGCCTGGTGCTCGGGCGGCCTGGTGCTGGGGTGGCCTGGTGCTGGGGTGGCCTGTTGCTCGGGCGGCCTGGTGCTGGGGTGGCCTGGTGCTGTGGCGGCCTGGTGCTGGAGTGGCCTGGTGCTGGAGTGGCCTGTTGCTGGGGTGGTCTGGTGCTCGGGCGGCCTGGTGCTGGGGCGGCCTGCTGCTATGGCGGCCTGGTGCTGGGGTGGTCTGGTGCTGGGGTGGCCTGGTGCTGGGGTGGTCTGGTGCTCGGGCGGCCTGGTGCTGGGGTGGTTTGGTGCTGGGGCGGCCTGGTGCTGTGGCGGCCTGGTGCTGGGGTGGCCTGGTGCTGGGGTGGTCTGGAGCTAGAGCGGCCTGGTGCTGGGGTGGTCTGGTGCTCGGGCGGCCTGGTGCTGGGGCTTTCTGCTGCTGGGGCGGCCTGGTGCTGGGGTATCCTGGTGCTGGGGTGGCCTGGTGCTTGGGTGGTCTGCTCCTGGGGCGGCCTGGTGCTGGGGTGGCCTGGTGCTGGGGCGGCCTGGTGCTGGGGTGGCCTGTTGCTGGGGTGGTCTGGTGATGGGGTGGTCTGGTGCTGGGGTTGCCTGGTGCTGGGGTGGCCTGGTGCTGGGTTGATCTGGTCATGGCGTGGCCTGGTGTGGGGCGGCCTGGTGCTGGGGTGGTTTGGTGCTGGGGTGGCCTGGTGCTGGAGTGGTCTGGTGCTGGGGTGGCCTGGTGCTGGGGTGGTCTCGTGCTGGGGCGGTCTGGTGCTATGGTGGTCTGGTGCTGGGGCGGTCTGGTGCTGGGGTGGTCTGGTGCTGTGGTGGCCTGGTGACGGGGCGGTTCTATTGATGCGGCGGTCTGGTGCTGGGGTGGTCTGGTGCTCGGGCGGCGTGGTGCTGGGGTGGCCTGGTGCTGGGGTGGCCTGGTGCTGGGGTGGCCTGGTGCTGGGCGGTCTTGTGCTCTGGCGGCCTGGTGGAAGGGTGGTCTGGTGCTGGGGTGGCCTGGTGCTGGGGTGGTTTGGTGCTCAGGCGGCCTGATGCTGCGGTGGCCTGGTGCTGGGGTGGTCTGGTGCTCGGCCGGCCTGGTGCTGGGGTGGTATGGTGCTGGGGTGGCCTGGTGCTGGGGTGGTCTGGTGCTGAGGAGGTCTGGTGCTAGGGTGGTCTGGTGCTAAGGCGGCCTGGTGCTGGGGTGGTCTGGTGCTCAGGCGGCCTGATGCTGGGGTGGCCTGGTGCTGGTGTGGTCTGGTGCTCGGGCGGCCTGGTGCTGGGGTGGTCTGGTGCTGAGGTGGCCTGGTGCTGGGGTGGTCTGGTGCTCGGGCGGCCTGGTGCTGGGGTGGTCTGGTGCTTGGGTGGTCTGGTGCTGGGGTGACCTGGTACTGAGGTGGCCTGGTGCTGGGGTGGTCTGGTGCTGAGGTGGTCTGATGCTCGGGCGGCCTGGTGCTTGGGTGGTCTGGTGCTGGGGTGGCCTGGTGCTCGGGCAGCCTGGTGCTGGGGTGGTCTGTTGCTGGGGTGGCCTGGTTCTGTGGTGGTCTGGCGCTAGGGTGGTCTGGTGCTGGGGTGGTCTGGTGCTTAGATGGTCTGGTGCTGGGGTGGCCTGGTACTGAGGTGGCCTGGTGCTGGGGTGGTCTGGTGCTGGGGTGGCCTGGTGCTGGGGTGGCCTGGTGCTGAGGAGGTCTGGTGCTAGGGTGGTCTGGTGCTCGGGCGGCCTGGTGCAGGGGTGGTCTGGTGCTGGGGTGGTCTGGTGCTGGGGCGGTCTGGTACTGGGGTGGTCTGGTGCTGGGGCGGTCTGGTGCTGGGGTGGTCTGGTGCTGGGGTGGTCTAGTGCTGGGGCGGCCTGGTGCTGGGGTGGTCTGGTGCTGGGTTGGTCTGGTCATGGGGTGGCCTGGTGTGGGGCGGCATGGTGCTGGGGTGGTTTGGTGCTGGGGTGGTTTGGTGCTGGGGTGGCCTGGTGCTGGGGCGGTCTGGTACTGGGGCGGTCTGGTGCTGGGGTGGCCTGGTGCTGGAGTGGTCTGGTGCTCGGGTGGCCTGGTGCTGGGGTGGTCTGGTGCTGGGGCGGTCTGGTGCTATGGTGGTCTGGTGCTGGGGTGGCGTGGTGCTGGGGTGGTCTGGTGCTGTGGTGGCCTGGTGCTGGGGCGGTCTGTTGCTGCGGCGGTCTGGTGCTGGGGTGGCCTGGTGCTGGGGTGGTCTGGTGCTGAGGCGGTCTGGTGCTGGGGTGGTCTGGTGCTGGGGTAGTTTGGTGCTGGGGCGGCGTGGTGCTGGGTTGGTCTGGTGCTGGGGCGGCGTGGTGCTGGGGTGGTCTGATGCTGTGGTGGCCTGGTGCTCGGGCGGTCTGTTGCTGGGGCGGTCTGCTGCTGGGGTGGCCTGGTGCTGGGGTGGTCTGGTGCTGAGGCGGCCTGGTGCTGGGGTGGTCTGGTGCTGGGGTGGCCTGGTGCTCGGGCAGCCTGGTGCTGGGGTGGTCTGTTGCTGGGGTGGCCTGGTTCTGTGGTGGTCTGGCGCTAGGGTGGTCTGGTGCTGGGGTGGTCTGGTGCTTAGATGGTCTGGTGCTGGGGTGGCCTGGTACTGAGGTGGCCTGGTGCTGGGGTGGTCTGGTGCTGGGGTGGCCTGGTGCTGGGGTGGCCTGGTGCTGAGGAGGTCTGGTGCTTGGGTGGTCTGGTGCTAGGGCGGCCTGGTGCTGGGGTGGTCTGGTGCTCGGGCGGCCTGGTGCTGGGGTGGTTTGGTGCTGGGTTGGCCTGGTGCTGGGGTGGCCTGGTTCTGGAGTGTCCTGGTGCTGGGGTGGTCTGGTGCTGGGGCGGCCTGGTGCTGGGGAGGCATGGTGCTGGGGTGGTCTGGTGCTGGGGTGGCCTGGTGCTGGGGCGGTCTAGTGCTGGGGCGGTCTGGTGCTGGGGTGGCCTGGCGCTGGGGCGGTCTGGTTCTGTGGTGGCCTGGCGCTGGGGTGGCCTGGTGCTGTGCTGGTCTGGTGCTGGGGCGGTTTGGTGCTGGGGTGGTCTGGTGATGGGACGGCGTGTTGCTGGGGTGGTCTGGTGCTGTGGTGGCCTGGTGCTGGGGTGGCCTGGCGCTGGGGTGTCCTGGTGCTGCGGTGGTCTGGTGCTGGGGCGGTCTAGTGCTGGGGTGGTCTGGTGCTGGGACGGCGTGGTGCTGGGGTGGTCTGGTGCTGGGGTGGCCTGGTGCTGGGGTGGTCTGGTGCTGGGGCGTTCTGGTGCTGGGGCGGTCTGATGCTGGGGCGGCGTGGTGCTGGGGTGGCATGGTGCTGGGGTGGTCTGGTGCTCGAGCGGTCTGGTGCTGGGGCGGTCTGGTGCTGGGGTGGTCTGGTGCTGGGGCGGTCTGGTGCTGGGGCGGTCTGTTGCTCTGGCGGTCTGGTGCTGGGGTGGCCTGGTGCTGGTGTGGACCTGGTGCTGAGGCGGTCTGGTGCTGGGGTGGCCTGGTGTTGGGGTGGTCTGGTGCCGGGGTGGTCTGATGCTGAGGTGGTCTGGTGCTCGGGCGGTCTGGTGCTGGTGTGGACCAGGTGCTGGGGTGGTCTGGTGCTAGTGTGGACCTGGTGCTGGGGTGGCCTGGTGCTGGTGTGGATCAGGTGCTGGGGTGGCCTGGTGCTGGTGTGGACCTGGTGCTGGGGTGGCCTGGTGCTAGTGTGGACCTGGTGCTGGGGTGGCCTGGTGCTGGTGTGGATCAGGTGCTGGGGTGGCCTGGTGCTGGTGTGGACCTGGTGCTGGGGTGGCCTGGTGCTAGTGTGGACCTGGTGCTGGGGTGGCCTGGTGCTGGTGTGGATCAGGTGCTGGGGTGGCCTGGTGCTGGTGTGGACCTGGTGCTGTGGTGGTCTGGTGCTGGTGTGGACCTGGTGCTGGGGTGGTCTGGTGCTGGTGTGGAATTGGTGCTGGTGTGGACCTGGTGCTGGAGCGGTCTGGTGCTGGTGTGGACCTGGTGCTGGGGTGGCCTGGTGCTGGTGTGGACCTGGTGCTGGGGTGGTCTCGTGCTGGTGTGGACCAGGTGCTGGGGTGGCCTGGTGCTGGTGTGGACCTGGTGCTGAGGTGGCCTGGTGCTGGTGTGGACCTGGTGCTGGGGTGGTCTGGTGCTGGTGTGGACCTGGTGCTGAGGTGGTCTGGTGCTGGTGTGGACCAGGTGCTGGGGTGGCCTGGTGCTGGTGTGGATCAGGTGCTGGGGTGGCCTGTTGCTGGTGTGGACCTGATGCTGGGGTGGTCTGGTGCTGGTGTGGACCTGGTGCTGTGGTGGTCTGGTGCTGGTGTGGACCTGGTGCTGGGGTGGCCTGGTGCTGGTGTGGACCTGGTGCTGGGGTGGCCTGGTGCTGGTGTAGACCTGGTGCTGGGGTTGTCTGGTGCTGGTGTGGACCTGATGCTGGGGTGGCCTGGTGCTGGTGTGGACCTGGTGCTGGGGTGGCCTGGTGCTGGTGTGGACCTGATGCTGGGGTGGTCTAGTGCTGGTGTGGACCTGGTGCTGGGGTGGTCTGGTGCTGGTGTGGATTTGGTGCAAGGGCATTTGTGGCTAGGTTGGTACTGTGGTGTCCTATGGCTGATGTGGTAGTGTTGTGTCCCTTGGTGTTGTGGTACAGTATTACCAAATCCTGTGGCTGTTGTGTTGGTGTTGCGTCCTGTGGTTGTTGTGGTAATATGTTGTTCCTGGTAGTGTAGTATCCTGTAGCTGTTGTGGCAGTGTAGTTCCTGTACTGTGTTAGTGGAACCACTTACATGATAATATATCATGTGTGACTCAAGCTAATACACTCGTTATAAGGTATCTCATGGAGTGTGGAAGAATCGTCTGCAGAAACACTGTGGACATATCATGAAGCAAGTAACTTTAGATGCATTATTGGTAAGTTGTCAATGTACGGTTACACGATCAATACTTGAAAGAAATATTGCTCAATATTGCCAGCCATACATCAGCCACATCGAGCAAGTATTGCCACATATTGACCAAGGTTGACAGCCATATGTCGGAATAGACAAGCTTGTTGACGTATACTGACGTATGATCCCGACATGATGGAAGATACGACGATATTGTTGAGTTACGTGCTGTTGTAAGGGTCGGTACAGTCGCCGCAAGAGACTGTGTGTGTGTGTGTGTGTGTGTGTGTGTGTGTGTGTGTGTGCTCTGAAATTTGTGATCTCACATCATGACTGGCACAGTTACTGCTACGTCGTGGAATAATGAAAAGACTATGGACTTCATCCAGAGTATTCATTGTCATACATGAATATGGACCTTTGGTCATCCCAAGCATCGTGACCGTAATTGTTAACGTTATACTCGCATCTATTTTCTTCATTTTTGGACCAACAAAAATTACGTAGCACTTGAAATTCACTTTGAGATTTACTTGTAAAATCCTAAAATGAATACTGTCTAATTGTGATTCTCCATATTTATAGCTGTATCTGAAGATCGTTTTTCCAGATATGTTCTAACCCACATTCTTCTCTTTAGGTGTTGTTTATAGATTATGATATAAACAGTTCCACTCACTAGTTCGTGTAAACAGATTGGTAGTGTTGCTTCGAAGATCTCTACATTGATGACAACATCTCAGCATTCATGGTCATGGCAATATTTTCTTCGTCAATATTTCCATAGGCAATGTTGCCTAATGTTGCTCATATTTCATCGTTCGTGTAACCGCACCCATAGGTCATGAGAATTCCTCATGGGTGCCGTGGTTTGAGCATAATACTCTGATGTTACCTTTAAACGGCTGTAATGGTAGGTATTATTTGATGCAACCGCTTGTTGTGGTCATCATAATAGATACACTATGACGTATTGCACAGTATTGTAGCTGTCATGGTAGGAAGAACACGGTGAGTTGTTCGTATTGGCAGTCATACGGGGATTCTTGTTATGTATGTCATGGTAGACGTATAGTTGTGTGTCGCATCGGTACTTGAATGTCATGGTGGGCAGTCTTCATGGTGCATGGTAATCTATAGTTTTTAAGAGGACGCAGCTTCATATCTACAGTACGTAATTACACTTTGGATCGTTGTAAACCATTTCACCAGTGTATGCTCAGGATCGAACCTGTTACCATATGAATGGTAATCAGTGACAAGGTCTTCACCACTGGCTACCAGACATACGGTACTGGTTTCGATCCCGGACACACATTAGTGAAATGTTTTACATATAGGGAGATCTTTAATTAGTGTAGCATGAAGGGCTTTACATTAAAAAGTGTTTAAAGGATCCAGAATAAACTAGTAGAATCTGTAACGTGAAATGGCTTTCTTGTCTGTCTATAGACGCGCTGAGAAAGTTACCAGACGCATGTTAACTAACTTTTATACACGCTACCCAATAAATCATCCATTTCTTTGGCGGGATAGAAACTGCTGACTGCTGGGGTGATGAATATATCTTCGAAAAGTGTGTTACTGTGGGGCTTGATGGTTGTACCAACAATATGAGAAGTATGAAGAAAATGCCGGAGCTGAGTGCTTATACCACTGAACAAAGTTATTCCACCATTCTCCGACGTTATTGTGGAAGCGTCTTCAGTGTCAGTCCAAAAGTCAGTGTCTGTACTAGAACGAAGTTTAGGCGTACGTGTGACATAATTTTTACTCTTCCACAGGGCTAACAGAGCAGGACTCGGAGGGCCTGAATCTGCTAGTCACTAATCGTTAGCCTTACCGTGCGCAAGATTGCATAAGATGTTTGCCAGATGCTATATTTAGATGCTACATACCAGTTGTAGCATGCTAGACGTAGCATGAGGCGCTGCACGTCAGATGATGCATGCTAGATGCTCTATGCTAGATTTTGCTTGCCAGTTGCTGCATGCCAAATATTACATACCAGCTATCATTAATCAAGCATGTTAAATGATATTCAGCCATCTAATTAGTTGAAAAAAATCCCTGACTGAACTAACGCTTAAAAATAAGTTAGAGAAGATTGTGCTTGACAAAGTCATATGTAGACAAGCTGATAATTTATAAGTAACTAGGATTCTTTTACGCGAAGGTTTGTTTATGCTAACTCTATTATACAATTCTTTATACACAAAAGTCTTGACTCTTATGGAAGTTATTTTCCAGGTAAAAGAAATTCATCTGCAAATTTTATCTGTTTACAGCACGATTGGTTCTAATCATCGATGTTCCCTGTACACACGTCAAACTCACCACTACACCACACCTTTGTGCTCCCCTGAGAAAGCTGTTCATCCCCTCCGGCCTCACCTGTGGATCGTCATGCACCCGGGACCTGTCATCTGATCCACCTGGTCTGTAGATGTCAATATGGTCCATGTTTGTATTCATGTTGTTGAATGTATTTGTTATCATCCTCTACTGGTCATTAGGCCTAAGATCTTTCCATACGTCAAACACAAAGTACAGCAGCTGCTGACTTAGTCTCTACTTTAGAGGCTCATACAGCGGGCGGCCTGGCTAGTGAGTGCTTCTGAAATATTTACACTCCGCCCATCATTCGTCTTTGCCGCGTCATGGGGCAATAATTACGCACATTACGCCGTCCGGTGGCCTGCTGCCAGGTGCACGACATGATTGGTGGTTGTCCGGTTAACTATGGTGTAATTGCTTGGCCAGCGGGGCCACTAACGCTGCCTGAACTTAGAATGACATATCGTTACCAGCTCACGTCCCGGCCATTGTCGAAATAACTGGGTTGTAGCGACAGGGGAGGAGGAACGAGGACTTACTGACAAAGAGGAAGGTGACGTATCAGGTTGGTGTGGTAGGGTTGTGTGGTAGGCTGGTTTGGCTATCTGATGTAGTAGGCTGATGTGGTAGAATGGTGTGGTAGGTTGTAGAAGGGTGGTGTTGTGGAATGGCGTGGCAGGTTGGTGTGGCAGGCTGGTGTAGCAGGTTGGTGTGGCATGCTGGTGTAGCAGGTTGGTGTGGCAGGCTGGTGTGACAAGTTGGTGTAGCAGGTTGGTGTAGCAGGCTGTTGTAGGATGTTGGTGTAGCAGGCTGGTGTAGTAGGTTGGTGTAGCAGGCTGGTGCAGCAGGTTGGTGTAGCAAGATGGTGTAGCAGGTTGGTGTAGCAGGCTGGTGTAGCAGGATGGTGTAGGAGGTTGGTGTAGCAGGTTGGTGTAGCGGGATGGTGTAGGAGGTTGGTGTAGCAGGTTGATGTAGCAGGCTGGTGCAGCAGGATGGTGTAGCAGGATGGTGTAGCAGGTTGATGTAGCAGGTTGGTACAGCAGGTTGGTGTAGCATGATGGTGTAGAAGGTTGGTGTAGCAGGTTGGTGAAGCAGGTTGGTGTAGCATGCTGGTGTAGGAGGTTGGTGTAGCAGGATGGTGTAGCAGTTTGGTGTAGCAGGTTGGTTAGGCAGGTTGGTTAAGCAGGTTGGTGCCGTAGGTGATGTAGCAGGGTGATGTAGGAGGCTGGTGTAGCAGGTTGGTGTAGCAAGTTGGTGTTGTAGGTTGGTGAAGCAGGTTGGCGTAGCAGGTTGGTGTAGCAGGTTGATGTAACAGGCTGTTGTAGCAGGTTGGTGTTGCAGGTTGGTGTGGTAGGTAGGTGAAGCAGGTTGGTGTAGCTGGCTGGTGTAAGAGGCTGGTGTAGCAGGTTGGTGTAGCTGGCTGGTGTAAGAGGTTGGTGTAGCAAGTTGGTGAAGCAAGTTGGTGTAGCAGGTTGGTGTGGCAGGCTAATGCAGTAGGTTGGTGTAAGAGGTATATGTGGTAGGATAGTTTAGCAAGTCAGTGTGGCAGTTTAGTATGGCAACTCGGTGTTCCAGGATAGTGTAGTAGGTCAGTGTGGCTGGATAGTGTAGCAGGTCGGTGTGGCAGGATAGGGTAGTAGGTCAGTGTGGCTGGTTAGTGTGGCAGGTCGGTGTGGCAGGATAGTGTAGTAGGTCGGTGTGGCAGGATAGTGTAGTAGGTCAGTGTGGCTGGTTAGTGTGGCAGGTCGGTGTGGCAGGATAGTGTAGTAGGTCAGTGTGGCTGGTTAGTGTGGCAGGTCGGTGTGGCAGGATAGTGTAGTAGGTCAGTGTGGCTGGTTAGTGTGGCAGGTCGGTGTGGCAGGATAGTGTAGTAGGTCAGTGTGGCTGGTTAGTGTGGCAGGTCGGTGTGGCAGGATAGTGTAGTAGGTCGGTGTGGCTGGCTAGTGTGGCAGGTCGGTGTGGCAGGATAGTGTAGTAGGTTGGTGTGGCAGGCTGGTGAGGTTTTACCGCTTGTCTCGTCTATTCTGTATATCATTCTGAACTCTCATAGTGTGAGTCTCTCATGTATGTACGCTTCATTCTTTATCAATACCCTCTGCCATTATGATCATTTCTACTTTATTTTAGGCTTTCTTTTTATTATCATGGTTTTCCTTCACCGTCTGACGCGCCCACAGTTCACACTTTAATTCCGTTTCAATCCCATTTTCTTCTTTTCTGTTATCTTTCGTTTCCTTTTGACTGCATCATAACTTTTACTTCCAGTATCATTATTTCAGTACCAGTGTCTTGATTTGCTCCTTAACTCACATGTAATTGCTTCATTTCAGATTATCAGTTATTTAGTATCTTCATGTTGCTTCTTTTTTCTTCTTCGACTTAGCTACCTCGGCTGGCTGGTAGTTTGGGCTTTAGGCCTGTCAAATGTTAGGGTCAAGCTACATTCACTAACCGGAAAAAAGTGACATCTTCTTCAAGTGTTCAGGATAATGCCACAGTCTCTCTCACCGTGTGATATGCCCTAGCTCCGAACTCCATTTTCCCGCCTGAGAATCTTACGGTTCCCACTTAACTTTATTGATAATTGGAGGAAGGGGTCAGACAGAAGAGGTACTGGCTCCTCCCATGACGTTACCCTCTCTGATAATCCTGTTTCTTATTCTATTCACTACACTAACATTCGTGGTCTCTCTAGTAACCTCTCGGCTGTTGAACACCATCTATCTTATACCTCTCTTAATGTCTTGCATTTCTCAGAGACCCAGTTGATGACCCCAGTAGGCTCTTTCACATATCCAACTATAATCTCCACTCACGACTCCGGTTCAGAGGTGGCGTCTGTGCTCACTGCAACATCAACACACCTGTTGCACGTCTAAAGGACCTTGAGTCCCCAAAATTTGATGCTATACGACTCGAGATCTGTCTACCAATGACCACCCTTCTTCCCTTGTTTCGATTATTGCTCTCTTAATTCTACATATCTTACATCTTTTTTCGAATATCTGAACTCACCCGCCGCTTAGGGATTGGATGAAATCCTGCCATACAGAAGCTGGGGGGATTAAAGCCCTCATGTTCTTCATTCTCAATGATCTGGAGCTAATTATCTCCCACCCCATCCGTATTCCTAACGGCTGTGACCTAATATACTGGATCTATTTTTCGTCTCTAATCCTTAGTGCTGTAAATGCACAATCTCGCCCCCAGCTGTTTCATCCGACCACACTCTCATAAATGTACCTACTTTAACAGTACCTCCCCCTCCAGCAGCTCCTAAACGTGAATATTGGCACCTCAAACAAGCTGACTGAAAAAACTTATGAAAATTCTTTTCTGACTTTCCTTAGGTAGATTAGTGTCTCTCATGTGGTGATGCTTCTGTCTCTGCCAAACGCATAGCAGAGGTTATTGTTGCGGGAATGCAAGCATTTATCCTATCTTCCTCTTGGACAACCTCTTCATCCAATCCATGGTTCAACCGTTCCTGTTCTGAGGCCATTTAGGCAAGGGATCGGACTTGGAAAACTTTCCTTCCTTTGGCTCCCATTCAGCATTTATCACTGCCCATAATCATAGCAAGTACGTGATCCGTGAAACAAAGCGTTCTTTATTTAAAGGTAGTACGATGACCTGATAAGTCTTTCTGGACTTTAGCTAAGGACATCGCTAACTTCTGTATCTCTACATTTCCTTCACTTTTTCGTTCTGGCGTTTCCGTTTCTCCTGTAACTCTGCCTTTAATTACTTTAACATTCTTTCACCCCCAAATGTCCCTCTTACTAATCCCATGCCCCTTCCCAAAGTTTCTTTTCGAACTGTCCGAAAATCGCCTCTCTCTCTCTCTCTCTCTCTCTCTCTCTCTCTCTCTCTCTCTCTCTCTCTCTCTCTCTCTCTCTCTCTCTCTCTCTCTCTCTCTCTCTGGACATATGCAGGGCTTCTGGACTTGATGGCGTCCATCTCCATGTACTAAAAGAGTGTGCCTCTGAACCTGCGCCTGTGCTTTCTTGTCTGTTCCGTTTCTGCTTAAAAACCAGAACTATCTCTTCATCTTGGAAGCATGTGTTGATACATCTCATCGATAAGACGGGTGACCGTTCTAACCCTTCTAAATATAGTCTCTGATGCATTGACTTCTGCCATTTCCAGTGTCTTTGAATTTCTCCTCAACTTTCATATCCTTAGACATCTTAAATCTCAGATCTTTCTATCTGATCTCTGATCACAGGTTTGGCTTTCGTAAGGCGATGTGTTTCCTATCCTGCTAATGTCTGGTCCTCATCTCTGAAAGATTTTGGGGAATCCTGTGTGGGTGCCCTTGATAGATATACCCAAAGCTTTTGAGAAGGTGTGGCATTGAGGTCACCTCTGAAAGCTGCCCTGTTCTGGATTCCCTCCGTCACTTTGCTCCCTCATATCTAGCTTCCTCTCTGGCCGAGATATCTTAGTGGTTGTAGACAGATCAGCGTCTCCCTTTTGCTCCATCAACAGGGTTTTCCCTCAAGGTTCTGTCCTGTGTCCTAAACTTTTTCTCCTTGTCATCAACGATCTCCTTTCTTCCACAAATAACAAATGCATTAATACACTGACCATTCAACACTATTTCTCCACATCCTTCAATTCAGTTCCCTCCTCTCTCACTCGATATGCTTCTCGTCTCAACACAGCCGCCTCAGTAAACTTAGACTTGGACAGGATATCTCAGTGAGAAGACGAAATCTGGTTAATCTTAATGCATCCTGCCCATCATTGCAGAGAAAATTCCTCATAAAATTCTTCTCTGCTTTACTAATTCTAAAATTCCAGCTTTTGACTCATATACAAAGCACTGATCAGTCCTTACAAGGAGCATTGCTGTCACATCTGGGGTGGTTCTAGCTCTGCATCCTTTTTGACAGAGTTAAGTCAAAAGCGGTCCGACTTATAAACTCTCCGATGATAACCTTTTGACTTCACCTGCTTGCCCTTCGCCGCAATATTGGCTCACTTTCCCTTTTCTATCAGTATTGCTTTGGTTTTTTGCTTCCGAGAGCTGGCTGCTTGCGTGCCCACACCACTGGGTAGATCGCGCAGTACTCGACATGCTACTACATCACATGATGCAGTGTGGCCACTGGCAACTCAAGGGTGGACCGTATGGGTAACTGTTTCTTTCCCATCACCTTGAAACTTTGGAACTCTGTACCATCTCATGCCTTTCCCGGTAACTATGATATGGCACATTTAGTGTACAGGTTTTCTACTTCCTCCAAAAATCGTAAATACTTTCTCTTGTCTGTTTTTTCTTTCATAATCTTCAATTAAGGCCCGGCCTTGATATGGACTTCTCTTCGTGACTTTTAAACTGTTTTATTTCCTTTGTTCATCCGACCCCCCCCCCCCTCTCTCTCTCTCTCTCTCTCTCTCTCTCTCTCTCTCTCTCTCTCTCTCTCTCTCTCTCTCTCTCTTGATTTCGAAGTACTTCCTCTTCTTTCATTTCGTGTACTGGCTCTGTTCACATGTTCCTGCTGTTCCTCTGACTATACTCTCAACAACATAAAGGACAGCAACACTTGGACCCAGTTATGTTCAAGTTATTGGTAAGTTGAACAGTGAGCATCATGCTGATCCTCCATGCTATTCCTGCCCGTCACTTGGTATGTTCGTTCACCAACATACAAACTGCGCCACCACCACTTTCTTTCTCCTACACTACAATCGCAGAACGTGAATACTGAACATCTTACGTTTACGCCCTCTCTATTATCACCCCCTTCTTGTTGATGTAGATGTTAGCGTTACTGATCATGAGTCAGCACTGCAGGGCTCTGAATCCTGGGTGCGGCTCTCGGTCCACATTTAACCTCGGTGTTCATCCTCCTCCGGACATGGTGGGTAAATGGATGCCTGACTTCGGCTTGTGCGTGTGTGTGTGTGTGTGTGTGTGTGTGTGTGTGTGTATACAATAATAGGAGTAAAGACCATGGTACATATATACAATAGCATGAGACAGAGCAACACCAGTGTAAAGCTTTCTCCTCGCAACACACAAATTGTAATAACACATCTCACATTACACCTTCAACTTCCAGTATGAACAATGACCAAGCCTCTCTGCCCCCTTCCTCTGCTACCAATATGTACAATAAACACGCCTTTCCCTCCCCTCCCACTCCCCTTGTCAGGTGCACACACACCCACGAACAAAAGATGTAATCATTAATGAAATACAAACCCGTAATTAACGTTCATTATCACTGGTGGGTGAGGTCGTCACAGTTACCGCTGACGCTTGGATTCTCGTCCATGGAGGTCTGACAACCTCCGCTGGTCCCACTCCTCCAGTCACACACCTTCTGAATCATGGACGATCGTCTGAGAAATACTGAAGTGATAAACATTCTTGTATGGTAACCTGAATGCTCTTCATAATCTTGGTGTATGAGAGAGAGAGAGAGAGAGAGAGAGAGAGAGAGAGAGAGAGAGAGAGAGAGAGAGAGAGAGAGAGAGAGAGAGAGAGAGAGAGAGAGAATGTGTATTTAAGCAAGAGTATGTAGATATATATATTTGCCAAAGGACAAGGCTACCGCGTAGCGCTAACCGCATGAAAACCTAGAGGTACAAAGACCGAGTCGTGTAGAATACTATGTGTGAAATGGAGATATTGTATTTCTATCGACTAAATGCCAGCAACCCACGTGCTAGTAAGGCAGAGAGAAAGCATAGCAACGGTTAAAAGAAGTGAAATTTGACACCCAGGCAGACGGTACATTAACCACCATAACAGATGACTGACTACACCTTCTACAGACAAGTACCACAGAACGTACGTACCTCCAATGAGGTAACAACGGAAGGACTTGAGGGTATTTACTGAATTCTACATTTTTGTAGACAACTTACTGACTATAGATAATTATTCACTGTTTCCATGAACGTCTGTTATTTTGAAGCAGTTTGGTCGCTCATCATTATCGTAACTCTCTACCCTCCCATGTCTTTCCCAATAGCAATGACCAGGCACATCTTAAAAGACAGGTTTTTCATTTCCTCCAAAATTCGCAAGTACTTTTTCTTGTTTCTCCTATTCCACTTTCATAATTCCCTCTATATTTCATTTAAGGTCCGGCCTTGATGTGGACTTCAACCGTGACTGAAGCCTCCAACGTAAAAGAAAAACTGTTTAACGCCTTTTCCCTCTCAGCTCATCGTTTCTTATCGTCTGACACATTCATGTGTACTTCGAACGTTATCTTTATATCACTTTAATTCAACATATAAGCTATCAAGTAACTACGCGGATATCAATGCTGCAGAGATATTAGTTTTTTCTCTCCATCTTTCCTCATGTGGATTATTTTTTACTCCGCGCCATGTCGACAATTTGTTCAGGTTACTTTGGATACTCCATAAGCATTCTAGGCTATCATCCTACGTCCTATGTTTGCTT
Source organism: Panulirus ornatus (assembly GCF_036320965.1). Taxonomy (NCBI): domain Eukaryota; kingdom Metazoa; phylum Arthropoda; class Malacostraca; order Decapoda; family Palinuridae; genus Panulirus; species Panulirus ornatus. The sequence goes on from NC_092236.1 coordinate 37,692,214, forward strand.
CTGCCACCAAATCCACAAAAACTAGTTGTTCAATGTCGGGGTCTTTACCTATAATACTACGCGCACTTAAGAATCCCGTGTTATTATGAAGCATTACTCTTCCCTCGTCAGTCTTTTAATTGTTTTGTGTATCTAGATACAATCAAAGAGGTATGTTATTCTCTATGACACTCATTTAGACAAGACTTTATCAATAGGTTCCTGAAATTCTAAACAAATGTCAATGAAAACTGTTTTGCATCCGCGTTCTTAGTTATAATACAGAAGAATTCCGTGAAATTATAAGTTGTCATCGAGTAATGCTCTCCATCAGTTTTTTGAGTACTGGGGTGAGGCTGAAGGGATGACAAATCAATGCAAATTTTCAATCAATTTTCTTGAACAGTGCAGCAACATGTGCTAGTCTTTTGTTACTCCCACTTACGATCGTAGTTCGTTAAATACTTCTGAGAGTAAAGTGGTAATCTTAAAACACATCTGATTCAGAGCTCCCGATGACAGGTCATCTGGGCATTTGGACGTATTTGAATATAACATTCGCAGGTAATATACAAGCTCGATCACGTCAATTTCCTAAGCAACGGATCATTTCTTATGTACCCATGATATGTTTCCAGAAATGTCTTCTATATTTATATGTGTGAAGGAGTCATGGATATATAACGGCAATACTCCTGAATATATATAAATGTACATATATATATATATATATATATATATATATATATATATATATATATATATATATATATATATATATTTATATTTTTCTATATTTATTATACTTTATCGCTGTCTCCTGCGTTAGCAAAGTAACGCAAGGAAACACAAAGAAATGGCCCAACCCACACACGTACTCATGTACATACATAAACGCCCACACACGCACATGTATATACCCATATATTTCAACGTATACATACATATACATACACAGATATATTCTTAAGAGTCTACGGGGAAAATGAAATACGATAAGTTCCCAAGAGCACTTTCGTGTAATAATCACATCATCAGGGGAGACACAAGAGAGAAATATAAGTCAGTTGATATACAACGAAGAGACGTAGCTAGGACGCCATTTGGTAAACATGCGATTGTCCAAGACAGACAACGAGCGTATCATAATCTTATTGTTTTACAAAGTCTATCAACAATAAAGTTATCCAATTTGTATAAACCATCACTGATATTAAGATTATAATTCTTCGTTTTTTTTTTTTTTTTTTTTTTTATACTTTGTCGCTGTCTCCCGCGTTTGCGAGGTAGCGCAAGGAAACAGACGAAAGAAATGGCCCCCCCCCCCCATACACATGTACATACACACGTCCACACACGCAAATATACATACCTACACAGCTTTCCATGGTTTACCCCAGACGCTTCACATGCCTTGCTTCAATCCACTGACAGCACGTCAACCCCTGTATACCACATGACTCCAATTCACTCTATTTCTTGCCCTCCTTTCACCCTCCTGCATGTTCAGGCCCCGATCACACAAAATCTTTTTCACTCCATCTTTCCACCTCCAATTTGGTCTCCCTCTTCTCCTCGTTCCCTCCACCTCCGACACATATATCCTCTTGGTCAATCTCTCCTCACTCATTCTCTCCATGTGCCCAAACCATTTCAAAACACCCTCTTCTGCTCTCTCAACCACGCTCTTTTTATTTCCACACATCTCTCTTACCCTTACGTTACTTACTCGCTCAAACCACCTCACACCACACATTGTCCTCAAACATCTCATTTCCAGCACATCCATCCTCCTGCGCACATCTCTATCCATAGCCCACGCCTCGCAACCATACAGCATTGTTGGTACCACTATTCCCTCAAACATACCCATTTTTGCTTTCCGAGATAATGTTCTCGACTTCCACACATTTTTCAAGGCTCCCAAAATTTTCGCCCCCTCCCCCACCCTATGATCCACTTCCGCTTCCATGGTTCCATCCGCTGACAGATCCACTCCCAGATATCTAAAACACTTCACTTCCTCCAGTTTTTCTCCATTCAAACTCACCTCCCAATTGACTTGACCCTCACCCCTACTGTACCTAATAACCTTGCTCTTATTCACATTTACTCTCAACTTTCTTCTTCCACACACTTTACCAAACTCAGTCACCAGCTTCTGCAGTTTCTCACATGAATCAGCCACCAGCGCTGTATCATCAGCGAACAACAATTGACTCACTTCCCAAGCTCTCTCATCCCCAACAGACTTCATACTTGCCCCTCTTTCCAGGACTCTTGCATTTACCTCCTTTACAACCCCATCCATAAACAAATTAAACAACCATGGAGACATCACACACCCCTGCCGCAAACCTACATTCACTGAGAACCAATCACTTTCCTCTCTTCCTACACGTACACATGCCTTACATCCTCGATAAAAACTTTTCACTGCTTCTAACAACTTGCCTCCCACACCATATATTCTTAATACCTTCCACAGAGCATCTCTATCAACTCTATCATATGCCTTCTCCAGATCCATAAATGCTACATACAAATCCCTTTGCTTTTCTAAGTATTTCTCACATACATTCTTCAAAGCAAACACCTGATCCACACATCCTCTACCACTTCTGAAACCGCACTGCTCTTCCCCAATCTGATGCTCTGTACATGCCTTCACCCTCTCAATCAATACCCTCCCATATAATTTACCAGGAATACTCAACAAACTTATACCTCTGTAATTTGAGCACTCACTCTTATCCCCTTTGCCTTTGTACAATGGCACTATGCACGCATTCCGCCAATCCTCAGGCACCTCACCATGAGTCATACATACATTAAATAACCTCACCAACCAGTCAACAATACAGTCACCCCCTTTCTTAATAAATTCCACTGCAATACCATCCAAACCTGCTGCCTTGCCGGCTTTCATCTTCCGCAAAGCTTTTACTACCTCTTCTCTGTTTACCAAATCATTTTCCCTAACCCTCTCACTTTGCACACCACCTCGACCAAAACACCCTATATCTGCCACTCTGTCATCAGACACATTCAACAAACCTTCAAAATACTCATTCCATCTCCTTCTCACATCACCGCTACTTGTTATCACCTCCCCATTTACGCCCTTCACTGAAGTTCCCATTTGCTCCCTTGTCTTACGCACCCTATTTACCTCCTTCCAGAACATCTTTTTATTCTCCCTAAAATTTACTGATAGTCTCTCACCCCAACTCTCATTTGCCCTTTTTTTCACCTCTTGCACCTTTCTCTTGACCTCCTGTCTCTTTCTTTTATACTTCTCCCACTCAATTGCATTTTTTTCCCTGCAAAAATCGTCCAAATGCCTCTCTCTTCTCTTTCACTAATACTCTTACTTCTTCATCCCACCACACACTACCCTTTCTAAACAGCCCACCTCCCACTCTTCTCATGCCACAAGCATCTTTTGCGCAATCCATCACTGATTCCCTAAATACATCCCATTCCTCCCCGACTCCCCTTACTTCCATTGTTCTCACCTTTTTCCATTCTGTACACAGTCTCTCCTGGTACTTCCCCACACAGGTCTCCTTCCCAAGCTCACTTACTCTCACCACCTTCTTCACCCCAACATTCACTCCTCTTTTCTGAAAACCCATACTAATCTTCACCTTAGCCTCCACAAGATAATGATCAGACATCCCTCCAGTTGCACCTCTCAGCACATTAACATCCAAAAGTCTCTCTTTCGCACGCCTGTCAATTAACACGTAATCCAATAACGCTCTCTGGCCATCTCTCCTACTTACATAAGTATACTTATGTATATCTCGCTTTTTAAACCAGGTATTCCCAATCATCAGTCCTTTTTCAGCACATAAATCTACAAGCTCTTCACCATTTCCATTTACAACACTGAACACCCCATGCATACCAATTATTCCCTCAACTGCCACATTACTCACCTTTGCATTCAAATCACCCATCACTATAACCCGGTCTCGTGCATCAAAACCGCTAACACACTCATTTAGCTGCTCCCAAAACACTTGCCTCTCATGATCTTTCTTCTCATGCCCAGGTGCATATGCACCAATAATCACCCACCTCTCTCCATCAACTTTCAATTTTACCCATATTAATCGAGAATTTACTTTCTTACATTCTATCACATACTCCCACAACTCCTGTTTCAGGAGTATTGCTACTCCTTCCCTTGCTCTTGTCCTCTCACTAACCCCTGACTTCACTCCCCAGACATTTCCAAACCACTCTTCCCCTTTACCCTTGAGCTTCGTTTCACTCAGAGCCAAAACATCCAGGTTCCTTTCCTCAAACATACTACCTATCTCTCCTTTTTTCACATCTTGGTTACATCCACACACATTTAGGCACCCCACTCTGAGCCTTCGAGGAGGATGATCACTCCCCGCGTGACTCCTTCTTCTGTTTCCCATTTTAGAAAGTTAATACAAGGAGGGGAGGATTTCCGGCCCCCCGCTCCCGTCCCCTCTAGTCGCTTTCTACGACACGCGAGGAATACGTGGGAAGTATTCTTTCACCCCTATCCCCAGGGATAATATACATATATATATACATATACACACACACACACACACACACACATATGCACATACACACACACACACACACATACATATATATACATATGAAAAATGTAAGAACAATTTAGAAACAAACTTTTAGCTTGAAATGAATGAAAAAAAAAATGAATGAATGTCACATAATGGTTCAACCTCTGGCTATGGAAAAGGAAATGTACAATTTATTCACACAAACGTCAATAGCAGTTCTCATCAATTTCACCACTGTGTCAGTAAGCTTCAATGTCTAAGCTACATTTTTCTCCAACTTCACTATTTTCGTGTATTTGATAATAAAAGATTCAATGATATTTCTTGTGGTAATAGAGTTAGAGTTAATAACTGAGATGGCATTACTCCAGTCAATACAATGATCATAGTTTTTAACGTGATTAAACAATGTTTTTGATTCTTGTCCCGTTCTTATACTATATTTACGTTGCTTAAATCTAACAGGCGCGCGAAAGAGAGACTTTTGGATGTTAATGTGCTGAGAGGTGCAACTGGCGGGATGTCTGATCATTATCTTGTGGAGGCTAAGGTGAAGATTTGTATGGGTTTTCAGAAAAGAAGAGTGAATGTTGGGGGGAAGAGGGTGGTGAGAGTAAGTGAGCTTGGGAAGGAGACTTGTGTGAGGAAGTACCAGGAGAGACTGAGTACAGAATGGAAAAAGGTGAGAACAATGGAAGTAAGGGGAGTGGGGGAGGAATGGGATGTATTTAGGGAATCAGTGATGGATTGCGCAAAAGATGCTTGTGGCATGAGAAGCGTGGGAGGTGGGTTGATTAGAAAGGGTAGTGAATGGTGGGACGAAGAAGTAAGATTATTAGTGAAAGAGAAGAGAGAGGCATTTGGACGATTTTTGCAGGGAAAAATGCAATTGAGTGGGAAATGTATAAAAGAAAGAGACAGGAGGTCAAGAGAAAGGTGCATGAGGTGAAAAAGAGGGCAAATGAGAGTTGGGGTGAGAGAGTATCATTAAATTTTAGGGAGAATAAAAAGATGTTCTGGAAGGAGGTAAATAAAGTGCGTAAGACAAGGGAGCAAATGGGAACTTCAGTGAAGGGCGCAAATGGGGAGGTGATAACAAGTAGTGGTGATGTGAGAAGGAGATGGAGTGAGTATTTTGAAGGTTTGTTGAATGTGTTTGATGATAGAGTGGCAGATATAGTGTGTTTTGGTCGAGGTGGTGTGCAAAGTGAGAGGGTTAGGGAAAATGATTTGGTAAACAGAGAAGAGGTAGTAAAAGCTTTGCGGAAGATGAAAGCCGGCAAGGCAGCAGGTTTGGATGGTATTGCAGTGGAATTTATTAAAAAAGGGGGTGACTGTATTGTTGACTGGTTGGTAAGGTTATTTAATGTATGTATGACTCATAGTGAGGTGCCTGAGGATTGGCGGAATGCGTGCATAGTGCCATTGTACAAAGGCAAAGGGGATAAGGGTGAGTGCTCAAATTACAGAGGTATAAGTTTGTTGAGTATTCCTGGTAAATCATATGGGAGGGTATTGATTGAGAGGGTTAAGGCATGTACAGAGTATCAGATTGGGGAAGAGCAGTGTGGTTTCAGAAGTGGTAGAGGATGTGTGGATCAGGTGTTTGCTTTGTAGAATGTATGTGAGAAATGCTTAGAAAAGCAAATGGATTTGTATGTAGCATTTATGGATCTGGAGAAGGCATATGATAGAGTTGATAGAGATGCTCTGTGGAAGGTATTAAGAATATATGGTGTGGGAGGCAAGTTGTTAGAAGCAGTGAAAAGTTTGTATCGAGGATGTAAGGCATGTGTACGTGTAGGAAGAGAGGAAAGTGATTGGTTCTCAGTGAATGTAGGTTTGCGGCAGGGGTGTGTGATGTCTCCATGGTTGTTTAATTTGTTTATGGATGGGGTTGTTAGGGAGGTGAATGCAAGAGTTTTGGAAAGGGGGCAAGTATGAAGTCTGTTGTGGATGAGAGAGCTTGGGAATTGAGTCAGTTGTTGTTGTTCGCTGATGATACAGCGCTGGTGGCTGATTCATGTGAGAAACTGCAGAAGCTGGTGAGTGAGTTTGGTAAAGTGTGTGAAAGAAGAAAGTTAAGAGTAAATGTGAATAAGAGCAAGGTTATTAGGTACAGTATGGTTGAGGGTCAAGTCAATTGGGAGGTAAGTTTGAATGGAGAAAAACTGGAAGAAGTAAAGTGTTTTAGATATCTGGGAGTGGATCTGGCAGCGGATGGAACCATGGAAGCGGAAGTGAATCATAGGGTGGGGGAGGGGGCGAAAATCCTGGGAGCCTTGAAGAATGTGTTGAAGTCGAGAACATTATCTCGGAAAGCAAAAATGGGTATGTTTGAAGGAATAGTGGTTCCAACAATGTTGTATGGGTGCGAGGCGTGGGCTATGGATAGAGTTGTGCGCAGGAGGGTGGATGTGCTGGAAATGAGATGTTTGAGGACAATGTGTGGTGTGAGGTGGTGTGATCGAGTAAGTAATGTAAGGGTAAGAGAGATGTGTGGAAACAGAAAGAGCGTGGTTGAGAGAGCAGAAGAGGGTGTTTTGAAATGGTTTGGGCACATGGAGAGAATGAGTGAGGAAAGATTGACCAAGAGGATATATGTGTCGGAGGTGGAGGGAACGAGGAGAAGTGGGAGACCAAATTGGAGGTGGAAAGATGGAGTGAAAAAGATTTTGTGTGATCGGGGCCTGAACATGCAGGAGGGCGAAAGGCGGGCAAGGAATAGAATGAATTGGATCGATGTGATATACCGGGGTTGACGTGCTGTCAGTGGATTGAATCAGGGCATGTGAAGCGTCTGGGGTAAACCATGGAAAGTTGTGTGGGGCCTGGATGTGGAAAGGGAGCTGTGGTTTCGGGCATTATTGCGTGACAGCTGGAGACTGAGTGTGAACGAATGAGGCCTTTGTTGTCTTTTCCTAGTGCTACCTCGCACACATGAGGGGGGAGGGGGATGGTATTCCATGTGTGGCGAGGTGGCGATGGGAATGAATAGGGGCAGACAGTGTGAATTGTGTGCATGGGTATATATGTATGTGTCTGTGTGTGTATATATATGTGTACATTGAGATGTATATGTATGTATATTTGCGTGTGTGGGCGTGTGTGTACATTGTGTATGGGGGTGGGTTGGGCCATTTCTTTCGTCTGTTTCCTTGCGCTACCTCGCAAACGCGGGAGACAGCGACAAAGCAAAATAAAAAAAAATAAATAATAATCTAACAGAAGGAGGTAAATAAAGTGCGTAAGACAAGAGAACAAATGCGAACATCAGTGAAGGGGGCAAATGGGAAGGTAATAACAAATAGTGATGAAGTGAGAAGGAGATGGAATGAGTCTTTTGAAGGTTTACTGAATGTGTTTGATGATAGAGTGGCAGATATAGGGTGTTTTGGTCGAGATGGTATGCGAGGTGAGAGGGTCAGGGAGAATGGTTTGGTAAACGGAGCGGAGGTAGTAAAGCCTTTCGGAAGATGAAAGCCGGTAAGGCAGCGGGTTTGGATGGTATTGCAGTGGAATTTATCAAAAATGGGGGTGACTGTATTATTGACTGGTTGGTAAGGATATTCAGTATATGTATGGTTCATGGTGAAGTGCCTGAGGATTAGCGGAATGCATGCATAGTGCCATTGTGCAAAGGCAAAGAGGATAAAGTCGAGTGTTCAAATTTTAGAGGTATAAGTTTGTTGAGTATTCCTGGGAAATATCATGGGAGGGTACTGATTGAGAGGATGAAGGCATGTATAAAGCATCAGTTTGGAGAGGAGCAGTGTGGGTTCAGAAGTGGTAGAGGATGTGTGGATCAGGTGTTTGCTTTGAAGCATGCATGTGAGAAATACTTAGAAAAACAAATGGACTTGTATGTAGCATTTATGGATCTGGAGAAGGCATATGACAGAGTTGATAGAGATGCTCTGTGGAAGGTATCAAGAGTGCATGGTGTGGGAGGGAAGTTGCTAGAAGCGGTGAAAAGTTTTATAAAGGATGTAAGCCATGTGTACGAGTAGGAAGAGAGGAAAGTGATTTGTTTTCAGTGTATGTCGCTTTGCGAAAGGGGTGCGTGATGTCTCCATGATTGTTTAATCTGTTTATGGATGGGGTTGGTGGGGAGTTTTGGAGTTTTGGAGAGAGGGGCCAGTATGCAGACTGTTGTGGAGAAAAGGGCTTGGGAAGTGAGTCAGTTGTTGTTCGCTGATGATATGCTGGTGGCTGATTCGGGTGAGAAACTGCAGAAGATGGTGACTGAGTTTGGTAAAGTATGTGAAAGAAGAAAGCTGAGAGTAAATGTGAACAAGAGCAAGGTTATTACGTTCAGTAGGGTTGAGGGACAGGTTAATTGAGAGGTAAGTTTTAATGGAGAAAAACTAGAGAAAGTGAAGTGTTTAACATACCTGGGAGTGGATTTAGCAGCGGATGGACCATGGAAGCAGAAGTGAGTTACAGGGTGGAGGAGGGGGCAAAGGTTCTGAGAACGTTGAAAAATGGGTGGAAGGCGAGAACGTTATCTCGGAGCGCAAAAATGGGTATGTTTGAAGGAATGTGTTTCCGACAATATTATATGGTTACGAGGCATGGGCTATAGATAGGGTTGTGCAGAGGAGGGTGGACGTGTTAGAAATGAGATGCTTGAAGACAATATGTGGTGTGAGGTAGTTTGATTAAGTAATGAAAGGATAAGAGAGATGTGTGGCAATAAAAAGAGTGTGGTTGAAATAGTAGAAAAGGGTGTTTTGAAATGGTTTGGTCGTATGGAGAGAAAGAGTGAGGAACGATTGACAAAATGGATATATGTGTCGGAGGTGGGGGGAACGAGGAGAAGTGGGAGACCAAACTTGGGGTGGAAGGATGCAGTGAAAAAGATTTTGAGGGATCGGGGCCTGAACATAGAAAAGGGTAAAAAGCGTGCAAAGAATAGAGAGAATTAGAACGATGTGGTAAACTGGTTTCGACGTGCTGCCAATGGATTGAAATAGGGCATGTGAAGCGTCTGAGGTAAACCATAGAAAGTTTTGTGGGGCCTAGATGTGGAAAGGGAGCTGTGGTTTTGGTGCATTACACATGACAGCTAGAGACTAAGTATGAATGAATGTGGCCTTTATTGTGTTTTCCTAGTGCTACCTCGCGCGCGCGCGGGTGGTGGTGGTGGTGGTGGGGGTGCCATTTCATGTTTGGCGGGATGGCGACAGGAATGAATGAAGGCAGCATAAACGTATATGTTAATGTGTATATATGTTTATGTCTGCGTATGTATATATATGCATACGTTGAAATGTATAGGTATGTATATGTGCGTGTATGGGTTTGTATGTATATACATGTGTATGTGGGTGGGTTGGGCCATTCTTTCGTCTGTTTCCTTGCGCTACCTCGCTAACGCGGGAGACAGCGTTAAAGTATAATAAATAAATAGATATATATTATTCCTGGGGATGGGGGAGAAAGATTACTTCCCACGTATTCCAAAGCGTGTCGTAGAAGGCGACTAAAAGGGGAGGGAGCGGGGGGCTAGAAATCCTTCCTTCTCGTTTTTAATTTTCCAAAAGAACGAACAGAGTAGGATGCCTAGTGAAGATATTCCCTCAAAGGTTCAATCCTCTGTCCTAATTCGAGAAAAGGTGAATGGTATGAAAAGAAAAAGAAAAACATATATATATATATATATATATATATATATATATATATATATATATATATATATATATATATATATATATATATTTTTTTTTTATTTTTTTTATTATACTTTGTCGCTGTCTCCCGCGTTTGCGAGGTAGCGCAAGGAAACAGACGAAAGAAATGGCCCAACCCCCCCCCATACACATGTATATACATACGTCCACACACGCAAATATACATACCTACACAGCTTTCCATGGTTTACCCCAGACGCTTCACATGCCTTGATTCAATCCACTGACAGCACGTCAACCCCGGTATACCACATCGCTCCAATTCACTCTATTCCTTGCCCTCCTTTCACCCTCCTGCATGTTCAGGCCCCGATCACACAAAATCTTTCTCACTCCATCTTTCCACCTCCAGTTTGGTCTCCCTCTTCTCCTCGTTCCCTCCACCTCCGACACATATATCCTCTTGGTCAATCTTTCCTCACTCATTCTCTCCATGTGCCCAAACCACTTCAAAACACCCCCTTCTGCTCTCTCAACCACGCTCTTTTTATTTCCACACATCTCTCTTACCCTTACGTTACTCACTCGATCAAACCACCTCACACCACACATTGTCCTCAAACATCTCATTTCCAGCACATCCATCCTCCTGCGCACAACTCTATCCATAGCCCACGCCTCGTAACCATACAACATTGTTGGAACCACTATTCCTTCAAACATACCCATTTTTGCTTTCCGAGATAATGCTCTCGACTTCCACACATTCTTCAAGGCCCCCAGAATTTTCGCCCCCTCCCCCACCCTATGATCCATATATATATATATATATATATTTAGAAGTGGGAGACCAAATTGGAGGTGGAAAGATGAAGTGAAAAAGATTTTGTGTGATCGGGGCCTGAACATGCAGGAGGGTGAAAGGCGGGCACGGAATAGAGTGAATTGGATCGATGTGGTATACCGGGGTTGACGTGCTGTCAGTGGATTGAATCAGGGCATGTGAAGCGTCTGGGGTAAACCATGGAAAGTTGTGTGGGGCCTGGATGTGGAAAGGGAGCTGTGGTTTCGGGCATTATTGCATGACAGCTAGAGACTGAGTGTGAACGAATGGGGCCTATGTTGTCTTTTCCTAGTGCTACCTCGCACACATGAGGGGGGAGGGGGATGGTATTCCATGTGTGGCGAGGTGGCGATGGGAATGAATAAAGGCAGACAGTGTGAATTGTGTGCATGGGTATATATGTATGTCTGTGTGTATATATGTATGTGTACATTGAGATGTATAGGTATGTAGATTTGCGTGTGTGGACGTGTATGTATATACATTGTGTATGGGGTTGGGTTGGGCCATTTTTTTCGTCTGTTTCCTTGCGCTACCTCGTAAACGCGGGAGACAGCGACAAAGCAAAATAAATAGATAAATATATATATATATATATATATATATATATATATATATATATATATATATATATATATATATATATATATATATATATATATATATATGTTCCCTGGGGATAGGGGAGAAAGAATACTTCCCACGTATTCCCTGCATGTCGTAGAAGGCGACTAAAAGGGGAGGGAGCGGTGGGCTGGAAATCCTCCCCTCTCGTTTTTTTTTAATTTTCCAAAAGAAGGAACAGAGAATTGGGCCAGGTGAGGGTATTCCCTCAAAGGCCCACTCCTCTGTTCTTAACGCTACCTCGCTAATGCGGGAAATGGCGAATAGTTTGAAAGAAAAGATATATATATATATATATATATATATATATATATATATATATATATATATATATATATATATATATATATATATATATATACACACACAGAAGCAAAATAAAGACCACATCGGGTGAAAGAATAAAGTGAAAGGAAAAACATCTAAATTAATCAGGGCTCCTTAAATGTTTTTAGACCTGCCTCCAAAAGGAAGAAATGTTTTATGAAGAGGGAAAGACGAAAGAAGGAAGAGACTTCCATAGTTAAGGAATTCCAGGGAAGAAGGAGGCACTATATCACCCAATCCTCGCTTGGCAGGTCTCTACACTGAGAGTGTGGGAAGCAGCAGCCAAGCGCGTGCTACATCTCTAAACCTTGGGGTGGGGACGCATCCAGGGAGTTCACCAGAACAATGGCCAAAACAATACCTATAGAATAGAAAGCAGTAGCATCGTGGCGCACGGAAAGGGAAGGTTGAAAAGAGGAGATGCCAGGAGAATTAATGAGACGGACGGCTTTTGGTTCCACTCTAGTTAACAAAGAGGCGGTGGATGAGGCGCCTCAGATGTGTGAGCAGTATTCCATGTTTGGGCGAAAAAGTAAGGAAAAAAAGTTGTAGATATGAAATAGATGTTCACAAGAAAAATAACTACGGCACACATACAACACTCTCAGCTTTTGGGAAGCAGACTGTGTGATGTTGATTATGAAGGGCTTCCATGACAGAGTGGTGGATATGGTCATGTCCAGTATGCTTTATGTAAATACAGGGTTGAATTGTGGTGTTTAGAAATTGAACACAGGGAAACAAATGGTTCTTAGAAAGAGATATAGGAAGAAATTGTCTTTTCTACTTTTAAATTTTATAAGATTACTGCTTCCTTCTTCGAAATGTTACATGGGTTCTAAATGAAAGAGGAAATATGATCAGTACGAAAAAGAAAACGAGTATGAAAAGGAGGAAGGTAAGGAAGAGTGAGTTGAAGTATGTAATTTGGAACTATCAGCTCGAGCTAATTTTGTTAGTAGAAGACAAACAAAAAAAAAATAATCTACTGAGCGAAGAAAAAAAGGTGATGGGACAGAACTCTGATGAACACCTCTTTTGATAGGATGGGAACGGTCGGATCGGAGGAGGAAATGTGCATCAAAGAACACTGAAAGAAAAGGAGGGGAATATAGAAAGCAAGGACTTGTGCCTCACTCTGTCAATGTTATGGAGATATCAAGGGATACGACAAAAATTTCAACAAAATCCCAAAATCCTTAAGAGAAGAGTGCCAGATCTGAGTCACATGCAAGACAGATGATAACCAGCAGACAGAGCACTGCGAAACCTCGACTGGTAATCTGAAAGACGGAAATGGGATTCTAACTGTTTGAGAAAGTTTCGGAGAATTTCAAAGATTCTGGAGGTAGCAGAAGTGAGAACAATTGGGGGGTATTTGAAGAGATCAGAGCGATCACCCTTCTCATGGATGAACTGTACCAAGGCGTGCTTCCAAGCGGAAGGGAAAGGCTATCCTTTTAGAAAAGGCGAAATAGGTGAGCAAGGCTTGGTGTTAGCTCTGAGGCACACTTCTGTAGAATATGGGGAGGCATGGCATTTGAGCCAAACGCCTCGTCCACCTGGGCTTGGGAAAGTACCTAGAAGACCCTGTGCGACTGTATTGTAAGAAATAATATAAGTTTAGCGGGAGGAGACTGATGTAGAAGATTAAAATCTGAATGATCCAACGTTTAGTGAGAGTAAAGAGAACATGTTGCTAGATCGCGCTGCTTTACCAAGGGAAGAATTAACAATAGTTTGATCAGGGAGGAAAACAGAGAAAATTTGCGTTGTAGAATTTCTTGGAGACGCTTTTGGAAAGGACCAAAAACGCTTGTCAGTAGCACAAGTCAAATCAGCACAATCAAGTTTTATGAAAGTAATCCTGACTCGTCGAGGAGAAGCTCTGTAATGATTCTGAGAATCAGGATTTCAGGAGAGGGGGAGAGTTTCATGGTGCGATACTCGTAGTCCCTACTTCAGAGCAGGAGCGACCAAACCACGAATGATGAGAAAAAAATTTAGAAAAAAATGGGATGTAGGACTCCATCCCAGCAAGAAGTTATGCTAAGCGTTCAGCACAACACGATGTAACCCGACCAGAGAAACAATACCTATAACAAGGAAGGTACGTAAAGAAACTGCGCTGAGGTAATCTTTGAGCTCTCTCAGAACGCCAAAATTGGCGTTTTTTTTTGGGGGGGGGAGGTGGTGGGGGGGGAGAGGGGATAGAGGAAGGGCGTCCACAATTAGAAATGGTAGAAATAAGATTGTGTTGAAAGAACCCTAAGGGAAGAGAGAGAGAGAGAGAGAGAGAGAGAGAGAGAGAGAGAGAGAGAGAGAGAGAGAGAGAGAGAGAGAGAGAGAGAGAGAGAGAGAGAGAGACTAAGGAATCAAAAGACAGAAACACACCACAGAGCTCATAAATCTGTCAACGATACTCAATTGAACCGCTGTGTTAGAATCATCTAGGAAAGGCTCAGTTTCAAGAACATGCAAGGAGTCAAGGAGCCATAGATATTGCACTTTATCCCACAGGCAAATCATTTCAAAATGATCATTTAATGATTCACATCGACTTTTTTTCATGAGCCCTCATAGCAGAGGATCTAGCCTGGAAAGCCATCTACCTGTAGGATACAACCTGCCATCATATTATATGCGGCACTGACATGCAGATATCGCAAAGTGGACTCAATATACATTGAATCATATATGGGACGATTGGATAATTATATGATTATTGAGTGGGAAAATAAAGTGAAATATCTGAGGCTGCTTCTGTCCATGATTATACCAAAAACTCTACCGAGCCTGAACAGTAATGACCCGGTCGTTCAGTTAATATCATTGCTTGGTTAAGGAGCTTATACTGTGTGCGATCATTTATAGCTGTGATGTCTGTAGCGTGTTCCTTATATTCTATAGTTTTTGTGAATAACTGAGCGCCTTAATCTTTATGATTATATGCAACTATCTTACAATGATATGTCTTTAATCTTTATGATTATATGCAACTATCTTACAATGATATGTCTTTAATCTTTATGATTATATGCAACTATCTTACAATGATATGTCTTTAATCTTTTTTGACCTTCATTTTAGCGACTTATGATTTCATGTAATGATTTTATATATTTGAATTTGTTTGTATTTCACGATTTGTTCACTGATGATGAGGTGCCTCCTAGAATAATAATATAGAGACATGGAGGTTTTAAAAAGTTTTTCTCGTATATCTTGGCCGTGAATATAAAAGTGTAGCTCCGTTTTGGAAGACGCTCAAATGGCCGTTATATATACATGATAAGAAGAGAAACACAATTGCCACAATTATCTCTATTTTTGGGTTAAGAGATATGCTCATCTCATCATCAGAATCTGTAAATGCAAATACAGAAATCAGCGGAGTGAATACATTAAGAAGAATCACATCTACAATTTACGTCAACGTATGATACAAACCAAAAAAGTACAATCACAATTAGGGTGGGAATGTTCTTAAAAGGTTAAAACAAAGTAAAATCCCAGAATCTATGACAGATCAGGACAGTCCCTAAGTCAATTATTGAACGGTACATAACTTTGTAGAGGATGTATTATCACCTATAACTAGCTTTCTCAATGTATACTAAGATTCCATTGTTTGATGTTAGATTTCAAAATCAAACTAAGAAATGATTACGAAAACCTCCCTTAAGAATGATTATCACTCCCTCTGCTCACAGCTAAAAAAATTCGATCTTTCAACTTACAGATAATGCACGAAGATACACCAAGGTGTATGTAAACAAAAGATGGATTTTGTTTTAATGTATTCCGTCGAATACTTCACTGTATTTGTAATCGCAGATTCTGTAGATGACATCAGCAAGTCTCGAAACGTCAAAAATATAAAGAATAGTTGCACATGTTATTTCCTAATACTGAAGACGGCTCCTAGACAAGATCTCTTGCTGACATATATATATATATATATATATATATATATATATATATATATATATATATATATATATATATATATATATATATATGTATATATAAATATTATTTTTTTTTTTATTATACTTTGTCGCTGTCTCCCGCGTTTGCGAGGTAGCGCAAGGAAACAGACGAAAGAAATGGCCCAACCCCCCCCCCCATACACATGTATATACATACGTCCACACACGCAAATATACATACCTACACAGCTTTCCATGGTTCACCCCAGACGCTTCACATGCCTTGATTCAATCCACTGACAGCAAGTCAACCCCGGTATACCACATCGCTCCAATTCACTCTATTCCTTGCCCTCCTTTCACCCTCCTGCATGTTCAGGCCCCGATCACACAAAATCTTTTTCACTCCATCTTTCCACCTCCAATTTGGTCTCCCTCTTCTCCTCGTTCCCTCCACCTCCGACACATATATCCTCTTGGTCAATCTTTCCTCACTCATTCTCTCCATGTGCCCAAACCACTTCAAAACACCCTCTTCTGCTCTCTCAACCACGCTCTTTTTATTTCCACACATCTCTCTTACCCTTACGTTACTCACTCGATCAAACCGCCTCACACCACACATTGTCCTCAAACATCTCATTTCCAGCACATCCATCCTCCTGCGCACAACTCTATCCATAGCCCACGCCTCGCAACCATACAACATTGTTGGAACCACTATTCCTTCAAACATACCCATTTTTGCTTTCCGAGATAATGTTCTCGACTTCCACACATTCTTCAAGGCCCCCAGAATTTTCGCCCCCTCCCCCACCCTATGATCCACTTCCGCTTCCATGGTTCCGTCAGCTGCCAGATCCACTCCCAGATATCTAAAACACTTCACTTCCTCCAGTTTTTCTCCATTCAAACTCACCTCCCAATTGGCTTGACCCTCAACCCTACTGTACCTAATAACCTTGCTCTTATTCACATTTACTCTTAACTTTCTTCTTCCACACACTTTACCAAACTCAGTCACCAGCTTCTGCAGTTTCTCACATGAATCAGCCACCAGCGCTGTATCATCAGCGAACAACAACTGACTCACTTCCCAAGCTCTCTCTTCCCCAACAGACTTCATACTTGCCCCTCTTTCCAAAACTCTTGCATTTACCTCCCTAACAACCCCATCCATAAACAAATTAAACAACCATGGAGACATCACACACCCCTGCCGCAAACCTACATTCACTGAGAACCAATCACTTTCCTCTCTTCCTACACGTACACATGCCTTACATCCTCGATAAAAACTTTTCACAGCTTCTAACAACTTTCCTCCCACACCATATATTCTTAATACCTTCCACAGAGCATCTCTATCAACTCTATCATATGCCTTCTCCAGATCCATAAATGCTACATACAAATCCATTTGCTTTTCTAAGTATTTCTCACATACATTCTTCAAAGCAAACACCTGATCCACACATCCTCTACCACTTCTGAAACCACACTGCTCTTCCCCAATCTGATGCTCTGTACATGCCTTCACCCTCTCAATCAATACCCTCCCATATAATTTACCAGGAATACTCAACAAACTTACAAATTACAGAGGTATATATATATATATATATATATATATATATATATATATATATATATATATATATATATATATATATATATATATATATATATATATACATATATATATTATCCCTGGGGATAGGGGAGAAAGAATACTTCCCACGTATTCCCTGCGTGTTGTAGAAGGCGACTAAAAGGGGAGGGGCGGGTGGCTGGAAATCCTCCCCTCTCATTATTTTTTTTTTTCTAATTTTCCAAAAGAAGGAACAGAGAAGGGGGCCAGGTGAGGATTTCCCTCAAAGGCCCAGTTCTCTGTTCTTAACGCTACCTCGCTAATGCGGGAAATGGCGAATAGTTTGAAAGAAAAAGAGAATATGTATATATATATATATATATATATATATATATATATATATATATATATATATATATATATATATTTATTTTTCTATCATACTTTACTTTGTCGCTGTCTCCAGCGTTAGCGAAGTAGCTCAAGGAAACATGAAAGAATGGCCCAACCAACCCACATACACATGTATATACATACAAGCCCACACATGCACATATACATACC
Source organism: Panulirus ornatus (assembly GCF_036320965.1). Taxonomy (NCBI): domain Eukaryota; kingdom Metazoa; phylum Arthropoda; class Malacostraca; order Decapoda; family Palinuridae; genus Panulirus; species Panulirus ornatus. Next base: position 37,710,282 of record NC_092236.1, read on the forward strand.
TACACATTTCCATGTATACATACATATACATACACAGACAAATACATATAAACACATATGTACATATTCATACTTGCTGCCCTCAACCATTTCCGTCACCACCCCGCCACACATGAAATGGCATCCCCCTCTCCCTGCACGCGTGCAAGGTAGCGCTAGGAAAAGACAAAGGCCACATTCGTTCACAGATCCTTTTCCACTTCCAGGCCCCACGAAACTTTCCATAGTTTACCCCAGACACTTCACATGCCCTGGTTCAATCCGTTGACAGCACATCGACACCGGTATATCACATCGTTCCAATTTATTCTATTCCTTGCACGCCTTTCACCCTCCTGCATGTTCAGGCCCCGATCGCTCAACATCTTCTTCATTTCATCCTTTCAACTCCAACTTGGCCTCCCACTTCTCGTTCCCTCCTTCTCTGACACATATACCCTCTTTGCCAATCTTTCCTCACTCATTCTCTCCGTGTGACCAGATCATTTCAAAACACCCTCTTCTGCTCTCTCAACCACACTCTTTATTACCACACATCTCTCTTACCCTTTCAATTCTTACTCAATCAAACCACCTCACACCACATATTGTCCTCAAGCATCTCATTTCCAACACATCTACCCTCCTCCGCACAACCCTATCTATAGCCCACGCCTCGCAACCATATAACATTGTTGGAATCACTATTCCTTCAAACATACCCATTTTTGCTTTCCGAGATAATGTTCTCGCCTTCTTCACATTCTTCAACGCTCCTAAAACTTTCGCCCCCTTCCTCACCCTGTGACTCACTTCCGCTTCCATGGTTCCATCTGCTAATAAATCCACTCCCAGATATCTAAAACACTTCACTTCCTCCAGGTTTTTTTCACTCAAACTTACCCACCAACTGACTTGTTCCTCATCCCTACTGTACCTAATAACCTTGCTCTTATTCACATTTTCTCTCAGCTTTCTTCTTTCACACACTTTACCAAACTCAGTCGTCAGCTTCTGCAGTTGCTCACCCGAATCAAGCACCAGCGCTGCATCATCAGCGAACAACAATTGACTCACTTCCCAAGCCCTCTCACCCACAACAGACAGCATTCTTGCCCGTCTCTCCAAAACTCTTGCGTTTACATCCTCAGTAACCCTATCCATAAACAGATTAAACAACCATGGAGACATCAGGCACCCCTGCCGCAAACCGACATTCACTGGGAACCAATCCCTGCAAACACCTGATCCACACATCCTCTACCACTTGTGAAACCACACTACTCCCCCCCAATCTGATGCTCTGTACATGCCTTCAACCTCTCAATCAATACCCTCTCATATAATTTCCCAGGAACACTCAACAACCTTATACCTATGCAATTTGAACACTCACCTTTATCCCCTTTGCCTTTGTACAATGGCACTATGCACGCATTCCGCCAATCCTCAGGTACTTCACCATGAGCCATGCATACAATGAATATCCTCACCAACCAGTCACCAACACAGTCACCCCCTTTTTAAATAATTTCTACTGCCTTGCCTTGCCGGCTTTCATCTTCCGCAAAGCTTTCACTTCCTCTTCTCTGTTTACCAAACCATTCTCCCTGACCCTCTCACTTCGCACACGACCTCGACCAAAACACCCTATATCTGCCACTCTATCATCTAACGCATTCAACAAACCTTCAAAATACTCACTCCATCTCCTTCTCACATCACCACCACTTGTTATTATCTTCCCATTAGCCCCCTTCACCGATGTTCCCATTTGTTCTCTTGTCGTACGCACTTTGTTTATATCTATATGTCTGTGTATGTATATGTAGGTATACGGTGAAATGTATGTGTATGTAGATGTGCGTGTGCGGGCGTGTATGTGTGTGGTTTGGGCCATTTTTCCGTCTGTTGTCTTGCGCTACCTCGCTACGGCGGGAGATGGCGGTTAAGTATAATAATGATATAAAACAAGGAAACATTAGCCTCCTTTACTGCACTTTTGTGTTGTCTTGTATACGGCACAATGACGCATTCCTTTAGATTTTTCAGACATAATACCACAGAATGTTTTGTCCCTTCTGGAAAGTTTCTTTTTTGAGCCGCCATATATATGAGTATGAACAGATAGAACTTGCTCGTCAGTTTCTGACTTCATATATCTGGCTGCAGAAATACAGTTATTCTATATTTTGTTTCGTGATGTTTTACACGTAAACTGATCTTTAGTGTTTTGGGTAACTTGAGAATTTTTGAAGGTACAGTAGAGTATTGTCTATGGTTTTATGCACCTATATGACCCTAGACGCTCTTACCTAGCTGGTCAAACCTGACCTTATGATCCTATAGATTCTATCGTATTCTTTCTAATTAGGTTAGGAAGTATGTATTAGGCTATAGGGGATCATGTAAGCTCAAGTCTCGATGTATCAAAGTGATGTTTGCCCAATACTTTGTCACTTCTGTTATGGTATTATCTAGTTCTGTGCTTAACGAGCGGACTGCATCAGTCAGGATGGATGTAGTCAGTCTCTAGCAGGCAATTTTACCCTTAACTCTATACTCGACAACTATATGATGTACCTCAAGCTTTGTCCGCTACACGGGCTTTAAAAGTATTGCCGCTGGTTCATCATGTTTACATTTAGACCTTATAACTGGCACCTTTCTTGTTGACGAAAGATCTCTGAGGGGAACTTGTCTTCGTCATGTATTCCTGCAAGTTAGGGAGAGAGAGAGAGAGAGAGAGAGAGAGAGAGAGAGAGAGAGAGAGAGAGAGAGAGAGAGAGAGAGAGAGAGAGAGAGAGAGAGAGAGCGAGAGTACGAAAGACATATGTCCGATCAATAAAAGCTGCTGCTGTCCATAATATGCATCATAAAATCGTCATATACACATTATGTCATTACTGAGACGTAAACGATTATATAAATTAAGATAAATATGTACAAAAAACGAATTAAAAGTTAATTAAATTGCAAACCCATAATCTGTCTGCAGTGTTGACAAAAGAGCCGAGAATCAGCAATGAACAATGCAGCCATAGCTCTTATGGCAGGCAGACAGTTTTATTGCTAATGCGGATTAGTGCTCAAACCTGATCCTGAGTGACACACGGGAGCAGCGACGACCTAAACTTAGGTATCAGAGTCCTATGGGATGACCAGGAATATGAACCGTGGGAGAGGATTGGCTTGTAGCATTATTAACCCTAACTCTCCCAATTACGGTTCGCGTCATCTGCATTTTTGGTGAGCAGTTAAAACAAAGGAAGGCAGCGGCGCGCGCGGACGCCCCCACCCTCACCGTCACCCCTCCATACCTGGCCTGGGGTAGGGCTAGGGGGGTGGCGCGCATTGTTAGGGGATTTCACACATAAGAGGAGCACAAGGCCGAGGAGAATTATGTACGTGAGATATTAAATTGTAAATGAGAGGGTTGGACGCTGAGGTTAACCCAGTGATGATACAGTCGGACCTCTCTCTCTCTCTCTCTCTCTCTCTCTCTCTCTCTCTCTCTCTCTCTCTCTCTCTCTCTCTCTCTCTGACCCAAGATGTTATCCTTTCTTCCTCACATACACATGGGTTTCTGGCGTTCAGTCCACAGACACACGTCCACTCCATTTCACACACAACAGTAGACAACTCACGTGACTCTTTATTCTCAACTCTGACTTTTCCAGCGGTGATTGCTACGTGCTACCCTTCCTAATGGCAATATCTCGTCGAAGGTACTCGTAGGTAGGTAGGTAGGTAGGTAGGCAGTCTCTATCAGCTTCTTTTAATCTCTGTATTTACTTGCTAGTTTGCCATATAAACATCTAACCATCTCTATCTAATCATCGGCCATTCACTTTCATTCCTTTTTTCAATTCCCAAAAGAAAGTGATATGAGATTCATCATCCTCTACATATGAGATTCATCATCCTCTACATATGCACATTAACATATTTACTTTCGTCATTGAACTACAAATTGTAGCTACCAATAAAGAAGCTTAAGTTCAAAATCTAATATGATTATCACACGGGTTAAGCCCTTATGAGCTTAAGATTTATAGTTGTGGCATTGAATTCCCTCGTGTTTTAATTTACATATCATTGACAGGGCAGACTTGATCAGTCTTCACTTAGGCCTACTGGACGTCGCTTTCTGCTGGAGTTGCTGGCAAACCAAAAGATTTGTAGAGTGTGACTCAAAGGATTGGTTATCATGAGCGGGATCTTGTTATTATGAGCAGGATCTTGTTATCATGAGCAGGATCTTGTTATCATGAGCAGGATCTTGTTATCATGAGCAGGATCTTGTTATCATGAGCGGGATCTTGTTATCATGAGCAGGATCTTGTTATCATGAGCAGGATCTTGTTATCATGAGCAGGATCTTGTACTGGATCTCAAGTGGAATATTTGAGATCATTTTTTTTTTCCAAGATGAAAATTCTACAACAATGCCATAAGATAAAAAACAACAAACTATTATGTACGAGAGAAAAATTTTGCACAACCTGATGATAAGACGATACGTTCAACCAACGTTGAACCTGATGGCTGTCCTGGTGATCAAAAACGTTGAACCTGATGATAAGACGATACGTTCAACCAACGTTGAACGTGATGACTGTCCTGGTGATCAAAAACGTTGAACCTGATGACTGTCCTGGTGATCAAAAACGTTGAACCTGATGACTGTCCTGGTGATCAAAAACGTTGAACGTGATGACTGTCCTGGTGATAGAGAAACGTTGATTGTCTCAGATAACTTTCTGTATGGAGATCATTCCATCTGAGCTTTCGAAGTACATGATTGATTTACAGACGTGAGGATACAAAGGTCCAAGAACTATTGTGAAGAGCCAGTCTCTCTCCCGTAAAGGCTTATACGTCCCCAGGAGAGGCCGAGACCTTTTGTGTAAGGTAACAGTGACCGCAGGATAGGGAGACCCGCCTTTGAGGCCATCATGGCCACCCATGTCCAGGGAGTCTTGAATCCCAGGTATAGTTTTAAGTCCTGTTGTGAAGAAGGAGGTGCGAGGCGAGACACAGGAACCTATGCGCCTGACTTAATATTTCAAAATTTTCCATTAATTGTTGTTAAAGATTAACGTCACAGTGAAGAAGTCAATACACACTGTATAGACTGGCAAGTAAGTGATATAAACGACGGAGTGTGAATTGATTTGCCTCTAGGAGAGATTGCAGTTTTGGTTGAAAAAAAAAAGGAATAGAAACAACGAGAGAATCATAAAAGAAGTCCGAAACAACACAAAGATAGACATACAAATTCACAATAACAAAAAGATCAATAGAAGGTAAGACTAAAATCATTGATCGTCATTTATACGAAAGAGTTAGAACGAAGACCAAAAAGTAACAATGAGACAAAGAATCACAGGCGGTGCAGACAGCCATGGAAAAATAAATACAAAACTCAACATTCTGCTCGAGGCAACTGAGACAAGACACATGACCATAACCTCTAACTTCAGACATTAACATAAGGAAACAAGCCACACTGAGTGAGAGAAGGAAACAGGAAGATAGTGGCATACAGCCACATTCAGCTGGACAGAGAACACATGAGAGCAGCGTGTTCTCACACATGCATCATCCAGAAACGTTCAGTGTTTCTTTTATCTACACAGATGAACACCAGCGTTGATACGCAGAGCCGTATAAATTCTGACACACATTAATGTCAAGGAATAAACATGCACAGTTACACGATATCAGACACGATCTCTTTATACAAACACCACAGATACAGACATAAAACACACGTTTAACACATATAAACCCAACTAATATATACTTGTATACTGAGATATGTACACAGGAAAAAAAAAAATCTTTTCAGATAAGAATTTTGGCTAAGTTATGTGGTTACCTCTTAAACTATGAGAAGGTACTTTTAGTGACAGATGTTCTTGGTGGTATACAAACACACATGATCACTTTGTATCAGTTCTCCGGAAATCTATCATGAAAATTTTCTGCTCAGATTCATGTGATCATATATAACATGCATATATATATATATATATATATATATATATATATATATATATATATATATATATATATATATATATATATATACATATATATGTATTATCCCTGGGGATAGGGGAGAAAGAATACTTCCCACGCATTCCCTGCGTGTCGTAGAAGGCGACTAAAAGGGAAGGGAGCGGGGGGGCTGGAAATCCTCCCCTCTTTCCCCCCCCCCCCAAAGAAGGAACAGAGAAGGGGGCCAGATGAGGATATTCCCTCAAAGGCCCAGTCCTCTGTTCTTAACGCTACCTCGTTAACGCGGGAAATGGCGAATAGTATTAAAGGAAAAGAAAGATATATATATATATATATATATATATATATATATATATATATATATATATATATATATATATATATATATATATATATATATGTATATATATATATATATATATATATATATATATATATATATATATATATATATATATATATATATATATATATATATATATACATATATATATATATATATATATATATATATATATATATATGTATATATATATATATATATATATATATATATATATATATATATATATATATATATATATATATATATATATATATATATATATATATATATATATATATATATATATATATATATATATATATATATATATATATATATATATATATGAGAGTTGATAGAGATGCTGTGTGGAAGGTATTAAGAATATATGGCGTGGGAGGCAAGTTGTTAGAAGCAGTGAAAAGTTTTTTATGGAAGATGTAAGGCATGTGTACGTGTAAGAAGAGAGGAAAGTGATTGGTTCTCAGTGAATGTTGGATAGCGGCAGGGGTGTGTGATGTCTCCATGGTTGTTTAATTTGTTTATGGATGGGGTTGTTAGGGAGGTGAATGCGAGTTTTGGAAAGAGGGGCAAGTATGCAGTCTATTGTGGATGAGAGAGCTTGGGAAGTGAGTCAGTTGTTCGCTGATGATACAGCGCTGGTGACTGATTCGTGTGAGAAATTGCAGAAGCTGGTGACTGAGCTTGGTAAAGTGTGTGAAAGAAGAAAGCTGAGAGTAAATGTGAATAAGAGCAAGGTTATTAGGCACAGTAGGGTTGAGGAACCACACCGCTCTTCCCCAATCAATATATATATATATATATATATATATATATATATATATATATATATATATATATATATTTTTTTTTTTTCTTTTTTTGCCGCTGTCTCCCGCGTTTGCGAGGTAGCGCAAGGAAACAGACGAAAGAAATGGCCCAACCCACCCCCATACACATGTATATACATACGTCCACACACGCAAATATACATACCTACACAGCTTTCCATGGTTTACCACAGACGCTTCACATGCCCCGACTCAATCCACTGACAGCACGTCAACCCCGGTATACCACATCGCTCCAATTCACTCTATTCCTTGCCCTCCTTTCACCCTCCTGCATGTTCAGGCCCCGATCACACAAAATCTTTTTTACTCCATCTTTCCACCTCCAATTTGGTCTCCCTCTTCTCCTCGTTCCCTCCACCTCCGACACATATATCCTCTTGGTCAATCTTTCCTCACTCATTCTCTCCATGTGCCCAAACCATTTCAAAACACCCTCTTCTGCTCTCTCAACCACGCTCTTTTTATTTCCACACATCTCTCTTACCCTTACGTTACTTACTCGATCAAACCACCTCACACCACACATTGTCCTCAGACATCTCATTTCCAGCACATCCATCCTCCTGCGCACAACTCTATCCATATCCCATGCCTCGCAACCATACAACATTGTTGGAACCACTATTCCTTCAAACATACCCATTTTTGCTTTCCGAGATAATGTTCTCGACTTCCACACATTCTTCAAGGCTCCCAGAATTTTCGCCCCCTCCCCCACCCTATGATCCACTTCCTCTTCCATGGTTCCATCCGCTGCCAGATCCACTCCCAGATATCTAAAACACTTCACTTCCTCCAGTTTTTCTCCATTCAAACTCACCTGCCAATTGACTTGACCCTCAACCCTACTGTACCTAATAACCTTGCTCTTATTCTCATTTACTCTTAACTTTTTTCTTTCACACACTTTACCAAACTCAGTCACCAGCTTCTGCAGTTTCTCACATGAATCAGCCACCAGCGCTGTATCATCAGCGAACAACAACTGACTCACTTCCCAAGTTCTCTCATCCCCAACAGACTTCATACTTGCCCCTCTTTCCAAAACTCTTGCATTCACCTCCCTAACAGCCCCATCCATAAACAAATTAAACAACCATGGAGACATCACACACCCCTGCCGCAAACCTACATTCACTGAGAACCAATCACTTTCCTCTCTTCCTACACGTACACATGCCTTACATCCTCGATAAAAACTTTTCACTGCTTCTAACAACTTGTCTCCCACACCATATATTCTTAATACCTTCCACAGAGCATCTCTATCAACTCTATCATATGCCTTCTCCAGATCCATAAATGCTACATACAAATCCATTTGCTTTTCTAAGTATTTCTCACATACATTCTTTAAAGCAAACACCTGATCCACACATCCTCTACCACTTCTGAAACCACACTGCTCTTCCCCAATCAATATATATATATATATATATATATATATATATATATATATATATATATATATATATATATATATATATATATATATATATATATATATATATATATGTCATCCCTGGGGTTAGGGGAGACAGAATGCTTCCCACGTATTCCCTTCTTGTCGTAAAAGGCGTCTAAAATGGGAGGGAGCTGGGGGCTGGAAATCCTCCTCTCCACTTTTTACTTTTCCAAGTTAAGAAACAGAGAAGGGGGCCAAGAAAGGAATTTCCCTCAAAGGCTGTGTCTTCTGTTCTTGACGCTACCTCGCTAACGCGGGAAATGGCGAATACGTATAAAAAGATATACTTATATATGTATATACTGAGGCACTGCAAAGTGACGGAGTCAATTGATATTATCCAAAATCACCACCATCACGCCACCTCGAAAACAGTCGTTAATCATAACCGTCCTGGCATGTATTACCACGGCAGAGGCCAAACAGACGGTGCCTCAGCCATCAGTCATAATTAGGTGACTAACATTAGCAAAGGTAAAAGTAATTTCAGCAGAAAAAGTAAAAAGAAACACAACACGACTGATTGGTGAAGATTATGAATATTTGATGATAAACTGGGAGGGGAAGGTGTGCACATACTGGTGTGTGTGGGTAGATGGTGGATACTGATGTGTGTGTGGGTAGATGGTGGATACTGATGTGTGTGTAGGTAGATGGTGGATACTGGTGTGTGTGTGGGTTGATGGTGGATACAGGTGTGTGTGTGAGTTGATGGTGGATACTGGTGTGTCTGGGTGGCTGGTGGAGACTGGTGTGTGTGTGTGGGTTGATGGTGGATACTGGTGTGTGAGGGTGGCTGGTGGATACTGATGTGTGTGGGTGGCTTGTGGATACTGGTGTGTGTGGGTGACTGGTGGATACTGGTGTGTGTGGGTGGCTGATGGATACTGATATGTGTGGGTGGCTGGTGGATACTGTTTTCTGTGGGTGGTTTGTGGATATTGGTGAATGTGGGTGGCTGGCGCATACTGGTGTGTGGGTGACTGGTGGATACTGGTGCGTGTGGGTGGCTGATGGATACTGATGTGTGTGGGTGGCTGGTGGATACTGGTGTGTGTGGGTAGCTGATGGATACTGATGTGTGTGGGTGGCTGGTGAATACTGTTTTGTGTGGGTGGTTTGTGTATATTGCTGCGTGTGGGTGGCTGGTGGATACTAGTGTATGAGGGTGGCTGGTGGATACTGGTGTGTGTGGGTGGCTGATGGATACTGATGTGTGTGGGTGGCTTGTTGATACTCATGTGTGTGAGTGGCTGGTGGATACTGATGTGTGTAGGTGGCTGGTGGATACTGATGTGTGAGGGCAGCTGGTGGATACTGGTGTGTGTGGGTGGCTGCTGGATATTAGCATGCGTGGGTGGCTTGTGGATATTGGTTTGTGTGTGGGTGGCTTGTGAATACTGGCGTGTGTGGATGGCTTGTGGATGCTGGCGTGTGTGGGTGGCTAGTGGCTACTGGTGTGTGTGGGTGGTTGGTGGATACTGGTGTGTGTGGATGGTTGGTGGTTACTGGCGTGAGCGGGTGGCTGGTGGATACTGGCGTGTGTGGGAGGTTGGTGGATACTGATGTGTGTGAATGGCTGGTGGATACTGGCGTGTGTGGTGGTTGGTGGATACTGGTGTGTGTGGGTGGCTTGTGGATACTGGTGTGTGTTGGTGGCTTGTGGATACTGATGTGTGTGGGTGGTTGGTGGATACTGGCGTGTGTGGTGGTTGGTGGATACTGGTGTGTGTGGATGGCTGGTGGATACTGGCATGTGTGGTGGTTGGTGGATACTGGTGTGTGTGGGTGGCTGATGGATACTGGCGTGTGTGAATAGCTGGTGGATACTGGTGTGTGTGGTGATTGATGGATACTGGCGTGTGTGGGTGGCTGGTGGATACTGGCGTGTGTGGTGGTTGGTGGATACTAGTGTGTGTGGGTGGCTTGTGGATACTCGTGTGTGTGGGTGGTTGGTGGATACTGGTGTGTGTGGGTGGCTTGTGGATACAGGCGTGTGTGGGCGGTTGGTGGATACTGGTTTGTGTGGGTGGCTGGTAGATACTGGTGTGTGTGGGTAGTTGGTGGATACTTGTGTGTGTGGGTTGTTGGTGGATAATGGCGAGTGTGGGTGGCTGGTGGATACTGGTGTGTGTGGTGGTTGGTGGATACTGGTGTGTGTGTGGGTGGCTGGTGGATACTGTTGTGTGCGGGTGGCTTGTGGATAATGGTGTGTGTGGGTGGCTGGTGGGTACTGGTGTGTGTGTGGGTGGCTGGTGGATATTGGTGAGAGTGGGCAGTTGGTGGGTATTGGAGTGTGTGAGTGGTTTGTGGATACTGGCGTGTGTCGGTGGTTGTTGGATACTGGTATGTGTGTGTGTGTGTGTGTGTGTGTGTGTGTGTGTGTGTGTGTGTGTGTGTGTGTGTGTGGAGATTATGGATACTGGAGTGTGTAGGCGGGTGGCCAGTGGATACTGAAGGATGTGGGTAGCTGGTGGATACTATAGTGTGCTGGTCGCTTGTGGATACTTGTGTATGTGTGGGAGGGGGAAGAGTGGCTTGTGGATGCTATAGTGTGTGGGCGTGTGGTCGGTGGATATTGGTGTATTTGGGTAACATGTGGATATCGGTGTGTGCAGGTGGCTGGTAGACACTAGTGTATGTGTTGGTACCTGGTAGATACTGACATGCTTGGGTGTCTAATGGATACTGGTGTGTGTGGGTGGCTGGTGGGTATTGGTGTGTGTGGATGGCTTGTGGATACTGGTGTGTGTGGGTGGCTGGTGGATACTTGTGTGTGTGTGTGGGTGGCTGGTGGATACTAGTGTGTGTGTATGTGGATGGTGGATGCTGGTGTGTGTGTGTGGGTGGCTGATGGATACTGGTGTGTGTGAGTGGGTGAGTGGATGGCGGATACTGTTTTGTGTGTATGTGTGTGTGTGTGTGTGTGTGTGTGTGTGTGTGTGTGTCTGTGTGGGTGGGTGGATGGTGGAACTGGTGTGCGGGGGGAGGGTGGATACTGTGTGTGTGTGCGCGCGCGCGCGCGTGTGTGTGTGTGTGTGTGTGTGTGTGTGTGTGTGTGTGTGTGTGTGTGTTTGTGTTTGTGTGTGTGTGTGGATGGATGGCGGTTACTGGTGTATGTGTGTGTGTGTGTGTGTGTGTGTGTGTGGTTGGATGGTGGATACTGGTGTGAGGGGGCGGGTGGTGGATGCTGTTGTGTGTGGATAGCTAGCGGATAATGGTATGCGTCTTTTGGCTTTTTGATCCTGATATGCGTGGTTGGTATGTGGATATGTTGTGTGTGGGTAGCTGGTGGACATTGGTGCATGTGGATGGCCGGGGGATACCATTGTTTGTGGATGGCTAATGGATGCCAGTGTGATTGGATTCTGAATACCTTTGGATGCGTATGCTGATCGTTGCTGGTGTATGTGTAGGTGTATAAGCTTGTGGATAGTTATGTGTGTGAGTGGTAGGCTGGTAATGTTGGTGGTGGGTGGATACTGGTGTGTATTGTGAGTGGTAGGTTGATGATCAATAGTGTGTGTGTATGGCTGATGAATACTGATGTGTAATTACCAATTGTAATTACATATTTGTTCTTCATCGGGAGAGATTTTTACCTTCGTAGGGCCCTTTCTCTTGAGTTGTGCTCTATTTCAAACATCTTTTTAAGCTTCTGCCTGCTTTCTGCACTGCCATTCCTCATTCAGTTATTCCATTCATCCGCTTCTGTTATGGTGTAAAAGTCCTTATTTACAGCCTTTCTTGCAAGTTTTTTCTCTGATTTCAAGTTATGGTGTCTGGTTGCTTTGTCCCTGCATCTTTCGAAGACCTGTTCACTATCTCCTTTACCAAACTTATAGATTGTGATAAGGTTTCCCTTCTCTCCTCTATCTTATATGATGAGAAAATCTAAGGCTGTTACCCCTTCTCTATAAATGAGCTTTCTTGATTATATTACCATCTTTATTGCCATCCTGACGACCTTTTCTATTAGTTATTTGGGTGCGGTGACCAAACCTGCGAAGCATGTCCTAATGTATGATATGAACTGCTTTCTGAAAATTTCTTTATCGATATACTTGAATGCTATTCTACTGTCTTCCAGCAGACAGTGACAGTTTGTCTTCCTTACCATTTTCCTTATGTGGGACTTTGGAAACAGGTAAAAGATGATGTCAACTCCCTAGTTCCTCACACACTCACACACGCACACACACACACACACACACACACACACACACACACACACCTGCAACTCAACTCCTGATGGATACCACTTCTATTGAGGCCTTCTAGCAACGCATCTCATCATCATTACTTTTACTCTGGTTGAATTTCATCTTCCACTTATCAGACCATCTTTAGTGTTTGTCTAGTTCCCTTTGCAAGTTGACGTCATCCTCCTCGCTTTTCACATACCTCATGATCATTTTGTCAACCGCAAACATGTTAAGGCAAATATTCTGACAATCATTTCAGATAGATCAAAAGGAGTAGTGGTCCCAGTACAGAATCCTGAGGTACACCACTCATGACTTCAACTCATTTCGAGAAGACTCCTCTGACATGCGTCCTTCTAGCCATCGAAGGAGTCATACCTTTAATCCTGGTTGGTGATCCTGATTTATAATTAGCCTCCCATGCGATAGAGGCAAGTGTTTTCTGTCAATCCAGATTCAAACAATCCATCCAGCCTTCTATTTTTCTTCAAAACGGAGCTCACGCTCTCATAGAATTGTAGGTATTTACCTCTATATGACCTCTAGGAACATCTCAGAACATCAAAGATACTCAGCTTCTAACTGTCTCAGGCAACTGACTGGTCGGCGTAAAGAATTTTTTCTAAGTGGTATTCATATGAAAAAGTACGGTCTGATGCATCCAGTATTCAAAGATGTTGCCGAGTGATCGTTTACTTGGCTATTTATTGACTAAGTCTTCGACATTTGAAGATAGAATCATACGTTTTGCTGTTCCTCTTATTGTTTTCTTGACCGTCACTTTACATACTTACGTAAGGGTCTACAATGCACGAAAAAGAAACTGGATATTGGTCTCTAAATCAGCGCCTCTTCTCTATCTCCTTTCTCATAGAGGTATGATGTTTATCCTTTTCCAGTTTACTTCTACATGAGTTTACATGACTTCACATGAGAAAGACAGACAACAGGAGGCCTGATTGGCCCACGACTGGGTTGTCTGAAAGAAAAATAACGACTGAAAATGTAATTCCTTTAAGTAATATTTTAAGCTATCGACTTACCACTGCTGCACATTAGCCTTCTAGTGTCCCCGTTACCGCTGTCGTTTATATGTATATTTCTGGCTTATTCTCAGAGTATACATAAATTTATACATTATTTGCCCAAACGACTGTTGAAGGTATTTATAGTTTTAGCATTCGCTACGTCCGAGGGTAACTTATTCCGGTGCCCAACACACCTATAGGAAAAGATGCGTTTTACCACGTCCGTACTTTGTTATTCTGACGCGACATTTTGAACAGTACATCATGTGGTTTATGAAAGGTATCCACACACACACACACACACACACACACACACACACACACACACCTGCGGCACGTATCTATGTCAATTCTAGATATCTCAATGTTATCTTAGACCTCTTCCTATTCTACCTGATTGGTGTTGTGGTTGTAGTGTCTTCCATCGTGAAAACACCTCTGAACACATTCATTTCCTTACATACCTTTACATCATCCTCAACTTTTACTTCTGTGTTCTTTAACTAACTGTATACTTCTGATGAATGAATGGAAAAGATTCTCAGTTTCTTTTCCAAGTATCTTTGTTCCTCTCTTCTTATCCTGCTATTCTCGTTCCTTCCTCTCTTATACCTAACAAATGCTGTCTCGCGGAATGACACTTGTATCTTCAGCACACAAAATCTCGAAGCACATTTGCTTTTTGACATCTTTTACTTAACCATTTCAAATTCTTTCTCGATCTTCCCTCTGAGTTTGTGGTTAGAGGTACGCAGGCGCCTTCTCCTTCACTATAAATGAAGCAGACCCACCGATTTTTTCACCTGGATCCTGACTACTGAATTTCATGTCCAAATTTATGTTAACAGAATTTATGTTCAGTTTAACTTCCACGATTATACCTCCTTCTTAAATCCTGTCTCATATCTGTCCTTTTACATTTTTATTTACTACTTAATCTAACCTAAGCGTTTTCTGATCGCTTTCTCCAGTTGGCGTATCTTATATGAAAACCTCGATATCTATGCTGGTATGTGTGAAGATAAGGCTTGGTGATGATGTTGTACAGTCCCTCTCTTCCTAGTGTGTTTATGAACATGCTGGTACAGAATATTTTCGTATACACTACCTAAACATGTGTCTATCCATGACTCTCTGTCACCATGAGTATCTAGATTTTCCCAGCCTGTCTCTATGTTTTCTAAGTTTGAGAAGTGTGTGTGTACCTTCTTTCGTGCAGGAATAGCTAGATATATTGATGACACTGTGTGTGTGCGTGTGTGTGTGTGTATGTGTGTGTGTGTGTGTGTGTGTGTGTGTTTATCTGTCTGTCTTTCTGTCTGTGTATGAATTCAGTGAAAATGCCTGTTTAGGTGTGTTGATACCTGATTTTTGGATTTTTGCATATATGGAGAAATAAGGAATGTTGATGGATAGAGGTATAGATGGCTGAATGTGTAAATAGTCATGCCTGTCGAATATTCAGAGAGTTGGATGTTTTGATTATTGGTTGTGGACGTGACAGTCTTTGGAGGATTGGCTGTTATACATGTGTGTGTAGATGTGTAGAAGTAGGGATGGATGGGTGTGTAACCCTGTGTGAACGAC
>NC_092236.1:37730751-37733251 GCF_036320965.1 Panulirus ornatus
GGCAGGAGGTCAAGAGAAAGGTGCAAGAGGTGAAAAAGAGGGCAAATGAGAGTTGGGGTGAGAGAGTATCATTAAATTTTAGGGAGAATAAAAAGATGTTTTGGAAGGAGGTAAATAGGGTGCGTAAGACAAGGGGGCAAATGGGACCTTCAGTGAAGGGAGCTAATGGGGAGGCGATAACAAGTAGTGGTGATGTAAAAAGGAGATGGAGTGAGTATTTAGAAGGTTTGTTGAATGTGTTTGATGATGGAGTGGCAGATATAGGATGTTTTGGTCGAGGTGGTGTGCAAAGTGAGAGTGTTAGGGAAAATGATTTGGTAAACAGAGGAGACGTAGTAAAAGCTTTGCGGAAGATGAAAACTGGCAAGGCAGAGGGTTTGGATGGTATTGCAGTGGAATTTATTAAAAAAGGGGGTGATTGTATTGTTGACTGGTTGGTAAGGTTATTTAATGTATGTATGATTCATGGTGAGGTGCCTGAGGATTAGCGGAATGCTTGCATAGTGCCATTGTACAAAGGCAAAGGGGATAAGAGTGAGTGCTCAGATTACAGAGGTATAAGTTTGCTGAGTATTCCTGGTAAATTATATGCGAAGGTATTGATTGAGAGGGTGAAAGCATGTACAGAACATCAGATTGGGGAAGAGCAGTGTGGTTTCAGAAGTGGTAGAGGATGTGTGAATCAGGTGTTTGCTTTGAAGAATGTATGTGAGAAATACTTAGAAAAGCTAATGGATTTGTATGTAGCATTTATAGATCTGGAGAAGGCATATGATAGAGTTGATAGAGATGCTCTGTGGAAGGTATTAAGAATATATGGTGTGGGAGGCAAGTTATTAGAAGCAGTGAAAAGTTTTTATCGAGGATGTAAGGCATGTGTAAGTGTAGGAAGAGAGGAAAGTGATTGGTTCTCAGTGAATGTAGGTTTCTGGTAGGGGTGTGTGGTGTCTCCATGGTTGTCTAATTTGTTTATGGATGGGGTTGTTTGGGAGGTGAATGCAAGAGTTTTGGAAAGAGGGGCAAGTATGCAGTCTGTTGTGGATGAGAGAGGTTGGGAAGTGAGTCAGTTGTCAGTTGTTGTTCGCTGATGATACAGCGCTGGTGGCTGATTCAATTGAGAAACTGCAGAAGCTGGTGACTGAGTTTGGTAAAGTGTGTGAAAGAAGAAAGTTAAGAGTAAATGTGAATAAGAGTAAGGTTAAGTAGGTACAGTAGGGTTGAGGGTCAAGTCAATAGGGAGGTAAGTTTGAATGGAGAAAAACTGGAGGAAGTGAACTGTTTTAGATATCTGGGAGTGGATTTGGCAGCGGATGAAACCATGGAAGCGGAATTGAACCATAGTGTGGGGGAGGGTGCGAAAATTCTGGGAACCTTGAAGAATGTGTGGTAGTCGAGAACATTATCTCGGAAAGCAAAAATGGGTATGTTTGAACGAATAGTGGTTCCAACAATGTTGTATGGTTGCGAGGCGTAGGCTATGGATAGAGTTGTGCGCAGGAGGGTGGATGTGCTGGAAATGAGATGTTTGAGGACAATATGTGGTGTGAGGTGGTTTGATCGAGTAAGTAATAATAGGGTAAGAGAGATGTGTGGAAATAAAAAGAGCGTGGTTGAGAGAGCAGAAGAGGGTGTTTTGAAATGGTTTGGTCACATGGAGAGAATGAGTGAGGAAAGATTGACCAAGAGGATATATTTGTCAGAGGTGGAGGGAACGAGGAGAAGTGGGAGACCAAATTGGAGGTGGAAAGTTGGAGTTAAAAAGATTTTGAGAGATCGGAGCCTGAACATGCAGGAGGGTGAAAGGCGTGCAAGGAATAGAGTGAATTGGAACGATGTGGTATACCGGGGTCGACGTGCTGTTAATGGATTGAACCAGGGCATGTCAAGCGTTTGTGGTAAACCATGGAAAGTTTTGTGGGGCCTGGATGTGGAAAGGGAGCTGTGGTTTCGGTGCATTATTACATGACAGCTAGAGACTGAGTGTGAACGAATGTGGCCTTTGTTGTCTTTTCCCAGCGGTACCTCGCACATATGAAGGGGGAGGGGGTTGTTATTCCATATGTGGCGAGGTGGCGATGGGAATGAATAAAAGCAGACAGTATGAATTATGTACATGTGCTTATATGTATATGTGTGTGTGTATATATATATATATATATATATATATATATATATATATATATATATATATATATATATATATATATATATATATATATATATATATATATATATATATATATATATATATATATATATATATATATATATATATAAATTGAGATGTATTCTTATGTATATATACGTTTGTAGACGTGTATGTACATACATGTGTATGTGGGTGGGTTGGCTATTCTTTCGTCTGTTTCCTTGCGCTACCTCGCTAACGCGGGAGACAGCGACAAAGCCAAATAAATAAATAAATAAATAATTGAACCATTGGCGGGGTGGCGACGAGAATTGATGAAGTCAGTAAGTATGAATATGTGCATATGTAGAC
>NC_092236.1:37735751-37763042 GCF_036320965.1 Panulirus ornatus
TGTGGTTTCAGAAGTGGTAGAGGATGTGTGGATCAGGTGTTTGTTTTGAAGAATGTATGTGAGAAATACTTAGAAAAGCAAATGGATTTGTATGTAGCATTTATGGATCTGGAGAAGGCATATGATTGAGTTGATAGAGATGCTCTGTGGAAGGTATTAAGATTATATGGTGTGGGAGGCAAGTTGTTAGAAGCAGTGAAAAGTTTTTATCGAGGATGTTATGCATGTGTACGTGTAGGAAGAGAGGAAAGTGATTGGTTCTCAGTGAATGTAGGTTTGTGGCAGGGGTGTGTGATGTCTCAATGGTTGTTTAATTTGTTTATGGATGGGGTTGTTAGTGAGGTGAATGCAAGAGTTTTGGAAAGAGGGGCAAGTATGAAGTCTGTTGTGGATGAGAGAGCTTGGGAAGTGAGTCAGTTGTTGTTCGCTGATGATACAGCGCTGGTGGCTGATTCATGTGAGAAACTGCAGAAGATGGTGGGTGACTGAGTTTGGTAAAGTGTGTGAAAGAAGAAAGTTAAGAGTAAATGTGAATAAGAGCAGGGTTATTAGGTACAGTAGGGTTGAGGGTCAAGTCAATAGGCAGGTAAGTTTGAATGGAGAAAAACTGGAGGAAGTAAAGTGTGGAAGTCGAGAACATTATCTCGGAAAGCAAAAATGGGTATGTTTGAAGGAATAGTGGTTCCAACAATGTGGTATGGTTGCGAGGGGTGGGCTATGGATAGAGTTGTGCGCAGGAGGGTGGATGTGCTGGAAATGAGATGTTTGAGGACAATGTGTGGTGTGAGGTTTTTTGATCGAGTAAGTAATGTAAGGGTAAGAGAGATGTGTGGAAATAAAAAGAGCGTGGTTGAGAGAGCAGAAGAGGGTGTTTTGAAATGATTTGAGCACATGGAGAGAATGAGTGAGGAAAGATTGACGAAGAGGATATATGTGTCGGAGGTGGAGGGAACGAGAAGTCGGAGACGAAATTGGAGGTGGAAAGATGGAGTGAAAAAGATTTTGAGTCATCGGGGCCTGAACATGCAGGAGGGTGAAAGGCGGGCAAGGAATAGAGTGAATTGGATCGATGTGGTATACCGGGGTTGACGTGCTGTCAGTGGATTGAATCAGGGCGTGTGAAGCGTCTGGGGTAAACCATGGAAAGTTGAGTGGGGCCTGGATGTGGAAAGGGAGCTGTGGTTTCGGGCATTATTGCATGACAGCTAGAGATTGAGTGTGAACGAATGGGGCCTTTGTTGTCTTTTCTTAGCGCTACCTCGCACACATGAGGGGGGAGGGGGATAGTATTCCATGTGTGGCGAGGTGGCGATGGGAATGAATAAAGGCAGAAAGTGTGAATTGTGTGCATGGGTTTATATGTATGTGTCTGTGTGTGTATATATATGTGTACATTGAGATGTATAGGTATGTATATTTGTGTGTGTCGACGTGTATGTATATACATGGGCATGGGGGTGGGTTGGGCCATTTCTTTGGTCTGTTTCCTTGCGCTGCCTCGCAAACGTGGGAGACAGCGACAGAGCAAAATAAAGAAAAATATATATATATATATATATATATATATATATATATATATATATATATATATATATATATATATATATATGTGAATGTATGTGAGAAATACTTAGAAAAGCAAATGGATTTGTATGTAGCATTTATGGATCTGGAGAAGGCATATGATAGAGTTGATAGAGATGCTCTGTGGAAGGTATGAAGAATATATGGTGTGGGAGGCAAGTTGTTAGAAGCAGTGAAAAGTTTTTATCGAGGATGTAAGGCATGTGTACGTGTAGGAAGAGAGGAAAGTGATTGGTTCTCAGTGAATGTAGGTTTGCGGCAGGGGTGTGTGATGTCTCCATGGTTGTTTAATTTGTTTATGGATGGGGTTGTAAAGGAGGTAAATGCAAGAGTCCTGGAAAGAGGGGCAAGTATGAAGTCTGTTGGGGATGAGAGAGCTTGGGAAGTGAGTCAATTGTTGTTCGCTGATGATACAGCGCTGGTGGCTGATTCATGTGAGAAACTGCAGAAGCTGGTGACTGAGTTTGGTAAAGTGTGTGGAAGAAGAAAGTTGAGAGTAAATGTGAATAAGAGCAAGGTTATTAGGTACAGTAGGGGTGAGGGTCAAGTCAATTGGGAGGTGAGTTTGAATGGAGAAAAACTGGAGGAAGTGAAGTGTTTTAGATATCTGGGAGTGGATCTGTCAGCGGATGGAACCATGGAAGCGGAAGTGGATCATAGGGTGGGGGAGGGGGCGAAAATTTTGGGAGCCTTGAAAAATGTGTGGAAGTCGAGAACATTATCTCGGAAAGCAAAAATGGGTATGTTTGAGGGAATGGTGGTTCCAACAATGCTGTATGGTTGCGAGGCGTGGGCTATGGATAGAGATGTGCGCAGGAGGATGGATGTGCTGGAAATGAGATGTTTGAGGACAATGTGTGGTGTGAGGTGGTTTGATCGAGTAAGTAACGTAAGGGTAAGAGAGATGTGTGGAAATAAAAAGAGCGTGGTCGAGAGAGCAGAAGAGGGTGTTTTGAAATGGTTTGGGCACATGGAGAGAATGAGTGAGGAGAGATTGACCAAGAGGATATATGTGTCGGAGGTGGAGGGAACGAGGAGAAGAGGGAGACCAAATTGGAGGTGGAAAGATGGAGTGAAAAAGATTTTGTGTGATCGGGGCCTGAACATGCAGGAGGGTGAAAGGAGGGCAAGAAATAGAGTGAATTGGAGTCATGTGGTATACAGGGGTTGACGTGCTGTCAGTGGATTGAAGCAAGGCATGTGAAGCGTCTGGGGTAAACCATGGAAAGCTGTGTAGGTATGTATATTTGCGTGTCTGGACGTGTGTATGTACATGTGTATGGGGGGGGGGGGTTGGGCCATTTCTTTCGTCTGTTTCCTTGCGCTACCTCGCAAACGCGGGAGACAGCGACAAAGTATAAAAAAAAAAAAAAAAAAAAAAAAAAAAAAATATATATATATATATATATATATATATATATATATATATATATATATGTATATATATATTTATATATATATATATATATATATATATATATATATATATATATATATATATATATATATATATATATATATGTATATATATATATACATATATATATATATATATATATACATATATATATATATATATATGTATATATATATATGTATATATATATATTTATATATATATATATATATATATATATATATATATATATATATATATATATATATATATATATATATATATATATATTTTTTTTTTTTTTTTTTTCTTTATTTTGCTTTGTCGCTGTCTCCCACGTTTGCGAGGCAGCGCAAGGAAACAGACCAAAGAAATGGCCCAACCCACCCCCATACCCATGTATATACATACACGTCGACACACGCAAATATATAAATTTATAAATATATATATATATACATACATATATATATATATATATATATATATATATATATATATATATATATATATATATATATATATATATATATATATCTAAGGGGCTCCTGTAGCATCAAGGCTGCACTCTATGGAGGAGAAGCATATAAAGGACGCCTATGGAGAGACCAGGTCTTCGACGTCACTTTACTCCTTTCTGGATATGTTGAAGCAATAATTTTGGAGTAGTACTAATGCATGCAGCAAGTCGTTTCTTCTCCCATTATCTGTTTCCTCGAAGACTTGGATACTAAGTTTAGACGGGGAACATAAGCAGCGAGTGTGGAATTTTTCAGTGGATCATATGCAGTATGAATGGAAGTTTGCCAATGTATCACCGATACTAACAAAAGGAAACAATCACTGCCCAGATATTATTGTTTAATCAGATTAACATCTGTAGCTAGACGAATTATGGAAACTAACATTTAAGATCGAATTGTAAACCATTTAGGTAACCACCACTCAATACTCGATTCTCAGCATAGTTTTAAACGAAATCGCTCAGGTCTGAAAATTTTCTGTTTGATTTTTTGTATAAGTAACATGTTTGATGAAAAGTAAAGCAGTTGATATTATTCATCTAGATTTTCCAAAAGCTTTTGATAAGGTTCCGCAACAAAGGTTGCTAGCAAATATCAAGTCACACGTCATTGATGGGGTTGTACTTCAGCGGATGGGAAATAAGAGTTCACATGAGAAAGATAGACAACAGGAAGCCTGTTGTCTGGTAAAAAAAAGAAAAAAATAACCGGGTTTAACTTTACAAAAAAATGTAATTCCCCTCAGCAGTTTTTTAAACTATCACAGACCCCGCTGCTCTACTGTCCCCGAACCGCTGTCGTTTATACATTTTAGTTCTGGCGTTTTTCTTAGAGTAAACCTGAATTTATAGAATATCTATCTAAACAACTTTTGAAGGTATCTTTAGTCTTATGATTCAATACGCCTGACGGTAACTTATTCCAGCGCTTAACACACCCATGGGAAAAGAAGCTTTCTTCCCTCGTCCGTACTACATCTTTTAACTTTGAGTTTTATTCCATTTGTCTAGGTAACCGTATATTCTTGTACTTCGAGAAGTTCGTGGTTTACTTTATCGAACTTGTTCAGAATCTTGAACTCTTGGCCGCGAAGTCTACGTATTTTTGGGGAGATGAGATCTAATTGTTTTAGCCTCTCTTCGTATGCCAGATTTCTCAGGGATGGGACCAATTTTGTTACGCGTCTTTGTATTTGCTTTAATTTTTCCTACTCTTTTTTATAGCTCGGGGACCAAAACTGGACTACATATTCAAGGTGTGATCTTACTAGAGAATTATAAAGTGTGAAAATCGTTTCTGATGTCTTGTAATCTATGGTCCTGGCTATGAAATCTAACATTTGGACGCCTTTTTCACTTGCTGCTTGACTCTGTATAGAGTACTTCAGATTGTTGCTAATGACAACTCCAAGGCCCTTTTCTTTATTTACTTAGAGAGTTTCCAAACAGTTTGTAGTCGTAACATATATTCTTGTCTCCAAAGTGCCTAACTTTACACTTGTATACCTTAAACTTCATTTGCCATCTGTCTGACCACTCTGCTAGTAAGTTAAGATTTCTTTGAATCATTTCGCAGTCCCGCCTATTTACAGCTCTACCTCCTAGTTTAGATTCGTCAGCAGACTTGGAGATCTTAGATATGAGACCGAGTTAGAGGTTATTAATGTATATTATGAAAAGATTTGGGCCCAAGACCGACCCGTGTGGCACACCACTCGTTACGTCTAGCCAATATGAGGCTTCGCCATTTAATGCTACACACTGCTTTGTTCGGGTAAGCCAGTCTTTGACTCATGTAGAGTTCTTCATCGATTCCATGTGTTTTGAGTTTATGTAAAAATCTTTTGTGGGTTACTTTATCAAAAGTCTTTTGGAAATCTGAATATACTACATCAGACAGTACTTTTTCGTCGCAATTCTGATGAATCACTTTAAGTGATTCCAGCAAATTTGCGGAAACCATTTGGTTGTCCAATAAAATTCTTTTTTTTATCTAGAATCGTGATAAATGAGAAATGGAAGTGATAAGGTAAGTGAGTCAGTTGTTGTTCGCTGATGATACATCTCTGTTGAGAAACTGCAGAAGCTGGTGACTGAGTTTGGTAAAGTGTGTGAAAGAAGAAAGCTGAGAGTAGACGTGAATAAGAGCAAGATTATTAGGCACAGTAGGGTTGAAGGACAAGTCGATTGGGAGTTAAGTTTGAATGGAGAAAAATTGGAGGAAGTGAAGTGTTTTAGATATCTGGGGGTGGACTTGGCAGCGGATGTAACCATGGAAGCAGAAGTGAGTCACAGGTTGGGGGAGGGGGCAAAAGTTTTGGGAGCGTTGAAAAATGTGTGAAGGCTAGAACATTATCTCGGAAAGCAAAAATGAGTAAGCTTGAAGGGATAGTGGTTCCAACAATGTTATATGGTTGCGAGGCGTGGGCTACAGATAGCGTTTTGCGGAGGGTGGACGTGTTGGAAATGAGATGTTTGAGGACAATATGTGGTGTGAGGTCGTTTGATCGAGTACGTAGTGAAAGGGTAAGAGAGATGTGTGTAACTAAAAAGAGTGTTGTTGAGAAAGCAGAAGGTGTAATGAAATGGTTTGGTCACATGGAGAGAATGAGTGAGGCAAGAGCGACGAAGAGGTTATATGTGTCAGAGGTGGAGGAAACGAGGAGAAGTGGGAGACCAAATTGGAGGTGGAAGGATGGAGTGAAAAAGATTTCGAGCGATCGAGGCCTGAACATGAAGGAGGGTGAAAGGCGTGCAAGGAATAGAGTGAATTGGAACGATGTGGTATACCTGAGTCGACGTGCTATCAATGGATTGAACCAGGGCATGTGAAGCGTCTGGGGTAAACCCTGGAACGTTTAGAGGGGCCTTGATGTGGAAAGGGAACTGTGGTTTCGGTGCATTATTACATGACAGCTAGGACTGAGTGCGAACGAATGTGGCCTTTGTTGTCTTTTCCTGGCTCTACCTCGCGCGCGTGCGGGGGAAGGGGGTTGTCATTTCATTTGTGGCGGGGTGGCGACGAAAATGAATAAATGCAGCAAGTATGAATTATGTACATGTGTATATATGTATATGTCTGTGTATGTATATATATATGTAAACGTTGAGATGTATAGGTATGTATATGTGCGTGTGTGGACGTGTATGTGTATGTATATGTGTGCGTGGGTGGGTTGGGCCATTCTTTCGTCTGTTTCCTTGCGCTACCTTGTTAGCACGGGAGACAGCGACAGTGTATAATAATGATGATAATGATAGAATCGTAATAATTCTATCTCGTATTATTTTCCATCATTTTACCCAACACCGATGTAAGGCTAACTGAGCGGCAGTTCAAGGTACACTTTCTGTCTTCTTTTTTATTAGTAGGAGTAACCTTTTCTAGTTTCCGGTCAATCGGCACCTGAGCATCCGATAGACATTTGTTGGATATTTTTGTTATGGGGTACATCAGCTGTCTCCTGACCTCTTTTAAAAATCTTGGAGCTAAGTTATCTGGGCCGTTGGATCTGCTAGGATTACTTGGTCTAGGTATTTAAGTACTCCAGAGTTCTTTATTTTTCTAATCTTCACCTCTTAATCAGATCCGTGAAACATTTTCATTGGTTGCGGTATTCGAGATGTTTCATCAATTGTGAATACGGAGCTAAATGAATAATTTAGTATGGGGACCATTTCCTTGTCGTTAGTAGTTAGAGTGTCATATTCATTTCGTAATGGTCCAATTTTCCTGTCTTTCTTTGTCTTATATATTTGAAGAATTCTTTAGGATTATTCTTAACTTTCAAGGAAATTTTTTTTTCTTTCTCGCATTTACTCTGTCTTTTGACCTTACACTCTCTTTGGATTTTGATTCATTTCTGGCTATTCTCATCGGTTTCTTTTGATTTGAATTTCTATATTTTTCTTATTTTGGCAAATTAGTCCCTCTACTCTTCTATTCATCCATGTTGCCTTTGAAATATTCCCACGCACTCCATGCGTATCGTAGTAGGCGACTAAAAGGGGAGGGTGGTGGGCTGGAAATCGTACCCTTCCGTTTTGAATTTTCCAAAAGAAGGAACAGGAAGAGGGCCAAGTGAGAATATTTCCTCTAAGGCTCAGTCCTCTGTTCTAAACGCTGCCTGGCTAAAGCGAGAAATGGCGAATATGTATGAAAAAAAATCATTTTCAATCTCGAGTTGTGTGTTTTTAGAATTATTCCACTTTTCCTCTACCGCGTGAACGTCAAGAAGTTTTGTCCAATTGGTACTGCTGATTTCATGTTAATGTTTTCAAGATTTGCTCGCCTGTAATCTGGGATCAAGTCTATTGTCATTTATTTCACAGCCTAAATTCATCTCTAATCTAATCAAACTGTGATCGCTGTTTGACAAACTCTCGCCCACTTCGGAAGAGTTGATCAAGTTTGTGTCTCTGGTGAGGACAAGATTTACTTCAAGTTGTTTTTTTAATCAACTGTTCCAGAGAAGAGTCTTCAATCAGTTCCGTTAGTCTCGTTCCCTCTCTGTCACCTGTTAACGTGTTCCAGTATATGTTTGGACTGTTGAGGTCTCCTACTGTTATAACCTCTTTACTGTTTCTTACAATTTTGATTTCATTGTATAGCATCCTGTCGTCGTATTCTTTTTGCTTAGAAGGTCTGTAAATAACGCCGGGACGTATCATACCTTTGAACTTGTCGGTAATGTCAATATATTGAGAGTTATAAGTGTGTGTGTTTGTCTACTTTGTTTATCTTAATAGCACTTAGATTGTTATCAACGTAGATCAAAACTCCACCACCTACCCTGTACAAGCGGTCTTTCGTAAGTAGTTTGTATCCGGGTATTGCTAACTCGGCGATTAAGTGTTCATTCTCAGAGTTTACCCACGTTTCTGAGATTGCAATGATGTTACAGTAACTGCTTAAGATATAAGTTCATCGCGTTTCGTAATGATGCTCCGGGCATTTGTGTATATAAGCTTATTTTCCTTATAGTTGATTTCTGGACAGATTTTTCTTTAACTGTCGGTATGCGTGTTTGTTTTATCACAGCTCATGTCTACGTGTGTGTGCAGGTTGTAATGGTTAGATGTAATAAGTGGAGTGCGAAAAGGATCTGTCTTAGAGCCAGTTTTCTTTCTCATATGTATTAATGATATTGATGATGAGCTGCATTGCAAGATACCAAAAACTCGCTGATGATACAAAGCTGAGAAATAAATCTACAAATGAACCTAAACGTCTACAGCTTCAAACTGGCATAAAAAACTCACTGATGGACGGGACTCATAAATGGTAAATGAATATTTCGCTGTGTGAAAATCTTTACATATAGGTAGTAGAAATGAAAAGGCAAGCTACAGCGAGAATGCTTTTGAACTGCAAAAGGTAGATGAGGCAAAATGCATGGGCCTTATAATCTATGGTGACCTAAAATCAAGTACGCAGTGCACAGAAGCAGTGAATAGAGCAAACAAAATTCTTGGATTCATAGGTAAGGCCTTCAAATTTGAGACCAGGGAAATCATCATTACTACAATTTATTAGTTCGTCCACATCATGAATACTATGTTCAGTTTTGATCATCCTACCTAGAGAAAAGAGACAATTGAGGGCGTACAGCGTCGAGCTACAAAGGTGATTGCCGGACTGTGAAACAAACCCTACGAGATAAGCTTAAACGACTTGAATTTATTTAGCTTAAAAAAGAGAAGTTTAAGAAGTAATTTGATACAAGTATTCAAAATGATCGAAAGCTTTGATAATCTGGATCTATCAAGTGAATCAAGGCTTGATTCGCCTGATTTTACTCGTAGATGGATACAAGTTCGTGGGCAAAAGTTTTACCTTGAATGAGGCGAGGTACATTGTCTTCAACAGGATTATTGACAGTTGGAGTAGTTGAAAGCAGTGCTATAAACGCTTTTATGTATAGACTTGATGAATAAATTGCTTCAAAGTCAACAACTAACTTCATTTGAGACTCCTTAGTGACAATTTGTAGGTTACTATCTTTAAAGAAATCTATATGACTTCTAACTTTTACCACATTGATCTGTAAGTTACTGATGTCTTCCACCGTCACAAACAGCCTCGAAAGTTCCCAGTGGTTTGTTGCTGTCTAAATTCCTTTGTATTCCTTTGCATAAGTAAACACGCTCTCAGCATTGTCAGGAAGTCTAATAGCCCATGGTTTAGCTCAAGTGTAACTTGTGGTCTATGCAAAACCAGAACAAATCGATAGCTTGACACCAGTGTAGTATATAATGTGCACAAGGATAAGAACCAATCCATAGCTTGGCTCCAGTGTAATTCAAGATCAATGAAAGGAGAGAAATTTGTCGTGAAAGTTCATAAAAACAATCCAGAGATAGATATTTATCTCTTTGTTATCCCAGCCAATTTAAATGCAATTTCGGAGCATCGGTGACATTCAGTTTTTTTTTTTTTTTTTGCACAGAATAGTGCAAGTCAACCCCCCCCCCCCTCTCCCCGCCCCAACAATTCATTCCAACTCCCCGCCGTCCCACCCCACCACTCCCTTCCACACCTCATCCTGTCCCACCACTCCCACACCCTTCCCTGCCCAACCACTCTCTTCCACACCCTTCCCTGCCCAACCACTCTTTTTCCACCTCACCTGCCCCACCACTCCCTTTCCCACACCCCACCCTAACTGATCACTCCCTCCCATACATCATCCTGTCCCACTACCCGCTTCCCACATCTAACCTTGTCCCATCCAACTCGACTACTCTCCTCCGACATCCAACCCTACCCCAGCATTCCACTATCACGCCGAAACCCGCCCCATCTTCCACATCCCACTGGCCCACCATTCCCCTCCCATACCCCATCCTGCCCAGCAGCCGGCCCCCTCCCCACACCTAACCTTTCCCTACCACTCACTTTCCATTCCTATCCCAACCCCACCACTCCCCACCCACACCCAACCTCACCCCACCACTATCTACCCATATCCACTTTGTCCAAGCTCTCCTTTTCCACACCCCATCTTTCCTCGCTACTCCATCCTCGCACCTAATCTTCCTACCACCTCCCACTCGTGTCCAGTCACTCCCCCCATCTAATCTCGCCCCACTACTCGCCTTCCATATACAACTCCATCCCATCACTCCCCTCCCACATATTCCAATCCCTGCCAAGCCCCCCCCCACCCATTACTCACCCACAACTAAACCTGTCCCCCCCAGTTCTCTTCCCACACCCATTCTTTCGCTATCAGTCTCCCCAACCAATCTTGACCCGCCACTCCCTTCCCTCACTCCACCCAGCCCCACCACTCCCTTCCCACAACCTTCCCTAACACTCATTTCCACCACCTCATCCTGCTTTACCCCCCATCCTACCCTACCATTCCCATCCCACACACCACCCTATCCCATAAATCCTTTTCCACACCTCACTGCGCCTTTGCCACACTCCTTACCTCTCCAGTCTTCTCCAAAGTCCATCATGACCCACCACTCCCATAAAACAACCCACCCGGCCCCACCTCTCCCACCTCAGTCTCATCCTGTCTCACCACACCCCGGTTCCCTACCACACCCTTCACACACCCCACACTCCCTCACCACATCCCCCTGCCTCGCCACTCCTCTTACCACAACCTCCTACCCCGCCACTTTCCTCTATCACTCCACACTCTCTCACCACATCCCCCTGTCCTGCCACATCCTTCTCTCACCCCACACTCCCTTAACACATCCCAATTGCACCCTAACCTGCACCACAACTATCTTTACCATTCCCCTCTGCACCACCACTCCCCTCCCTTCCCGTGCCCACACCCGTCCCATCACACACCCAACCTCCACCACCACTTAACTCACTAAAACCACCTACCCCACAACTCCTCTCTCACACCAACCTGTCCTGCCACTACCCTCCACACTCGACACTGCTTCTATACCCCGGCCCCCTAACCGCATCCCTAGTACACCACCACCCTCTTCCTATACCCCATCCTGCTCCACCATACCCCTCCTTGTCATCGACACCCCATCACGCAACTACGCCTTGTTCCTCCTCTACCTCTTCCCATCATCCACTTTTCCTTTCCTACTTTCACTCTCCTTCTCCTCCTCCTCTTCCCATCATTGTCAACCATCCCTTCTTTCCTCATCACCCTCTTTTCCTCTCCTAACCCCACCCTCCTGGACTCACCCAATTACCTCATCCATATGATCTCCCTTTGATAATTTCCTTTTCGTCATCTACTCCTCTCCCTTCCTCCCTCCCACCATCTGAACCCCTTCCCTTTATACTATCATCTCCTTCTTCCATCTCCTCGTTTATGTCACCATCCTTCTTGTATCGTCTCTGTCATCAACTCATTCTTCCCATCCCACTTATCTCTCCTCTTCCTCTTTCTCTCCCCCCTCTCTCTCCACTAGCCATCCACTCCCTGCGATCTGCTTCCTACCCTCTACAATACAGTCCTTTTCTCCTTCTCTTCCAGTCTTCCTTGCTCTCTACCCATCACAGCCCCCTAGTCTCTCTCCTCTCCATCACCCATCCCTTGGGCCGTCTCTCTCTCTCTCTCTCTCTCTCTCTCTCTCTCTCTCTCTCTCTCTCTCTCTCTCTCTCTCTCTCTCTCTCTCTCTCTCTCTCTCTCTCTCTCTCTCTCTCTCTCTCTCTCTCTCTCTCTCTCTCTCATCCACTCTCTTCTTTTGCAGTTGACCCTTCCGACTTTGATAGCCATCCCTTTCCTGTTCTATCCTGACCGTCTTCTCTTCCTTTTCATCACCATCTGCACCGCTCCCCTCCATTATTCACTTCTCTCTACCACAAATCCCCCACCTTTTCTCCTCGGCTGTCATCTCTCCCCCACCTACCTTCTTCACCATTCACAGCCTCTCTCGTTCTCCCCTCCTCGCGCCTTCCTTGTCATACACCGATTTTCTCAGCCAATCCATCCTAGCATAACCTTCACCTTCCTGTCTTTCACACCCTCTCCTATCCCATCCCATGCTTTTATCTTTCTCCATCATAATGCCCTTCCCTTCTCTCAGAAACCCGTCTCCTCACTTTATTTCTTCCTTTCCTCTTTCTTTTCTTCGTTCTTCTCCCTTTTTCAAAACCTTCTCTGTCCATCTCCTTCCTTACCGTTCTTTTCACTTCCTATCCCTCCAGCTTTTCTTCCTTCTACACCACCCTCTTCCTCCACTCTCTCATATTTACTTTAGCTCCACTTTCATTTCCCCTCTATCTGCTCCTTTCTCATCACGTATCCTGTCCTCTTTTACTCTGTCCCTTAATACTTTTATCTTCATTTCTTCTTAACACTTTCCCATGTTCCCCTCTCCTTGCCATCTCTCTTATCTCCTACCTTCAGCATCTTCACCTCCTCCTTCATTCCTGATGAGTGCATCATTGTAACTTGTATATAATTACCGCGGCAAAAAGTAATTTGCAATGTTGTCTGTTGAGTTACAGTGATCACACGACTGATGTAGTGACTTAACTAGTTAGTGTTTCGCGCTTAGTTTGCAAACAACTCTAATACAGCACTTTAGAATATAGTTCATCTCCATTACACCACTTGCAGGTTCAATTAGGATCTCTTTCATCATCCTGACTTCCATAAGAAATCATTACATAACGTGAAGGTCTATTATAAAGGAATCTATTACATAACTCTGGAGCCACGACGATTATTCAGTTCAAGTGTAGCTCAATTAGAATAGCGTGTTTGATCTTAACTCTTCATTATTTGGAGGTGCATTAGGATCCCTTATGTAAAGAAGTACTTCGTAATTAGTTATTTCATAACTGGTATCAAAAAGTAGTTCATTACCAATTACTTGATAATCTGGGAGGTACATAAGGACAAATACGAGTTTACTAGCATTACGTTTATAAAAGGAAAGTGCATTAAGAATTATAATAAAACAAAGTGACCCAACACGAACAAATGCATGACGAAGAGGAACACTGGAATTCCTTACCTCATGTTGGATTCCCCTCAATGTGTCATATTATTTGAGTTCAGATGCAGATTCCAATATGAATCAGTTTCAAAACGTGAAATCAACAAGGGTTCAGAGTGTCACTTGTGGGTGCAATTGGTTTATATGAAATAGATACCATCGAATACCAATTATGTACAAACGTTAATGCAATACTTATAGATATTTACTGAAATTAGATAGCATAATCATATATATATATATCATTTATCAAAATTTGTCGCTGTCTCCCACGTTAGCGAGGTAACGCAAGGAAACAGACGAAAGAATGGCCAAGCCTTCCCACATACACATGTATATACATACACGTCCACACACGCACATATACATACCCATACATTTCAACATATACATATATATACATACACAGAATATACATATATACACATGTACATAATTCATACTGTCTGCCTTTATTCATTTCCGTCGCCACCCCGCCACACATGAAATGACAACCCCCTCCCCCCGCATGCGCACGACGTAGCGCTAGGAAAAGACAACAAAGGCCACATTCGTTCACACTCAGTCTCTAGCTGTCATGTATAATGCACCAAAACTACGGCTCCCTTTCCACACCCAGACCCTACAAAACTTTACATGGTTTACCCCAGATGCTTCACATGCCCTGGTTTAATCCACTGATAGCACGTCGACCCCAGTATACCACATCGTTCCAATTCACTCTATTCCTTGCACGCCTTTCACCCTCCTGCATGTTCAGGTCCCAGTAGCTCAAAATCTTTTTCACTCCATCTTTCCACCTCCAATTTGGACTCCCACTTCTCCTCGTTCCCTCCACCTCTTTGTCAATCTTTCCTCACTCATTCTCTCCATGTGACCAAACCATTTCAAAACACTCCCTTCTTCTCTCTCAACCACACTTTTTTTTATTATCACACATCTCTACCCTTTCATTAATTACTCGATCAAACCACCTCACACCACATATTGTCCTCAAACATCTCATTTCCAACATATCCACCCTCCTCCGCACAACTCTATCTATAGCCCACGTCTCGCAACCATATAACATTGTTTAAACCACTATTCCTTAAAACATACCCATTTTCGCTCTCCGAGATAATGTTCTCGCCTTCCACACATTTTTCAACGCTCCCAGAACTTTCGCCCCCTCCCCATCCTGTGACTCACTTCCGCCTCCATGGTTCCATCCGCTGCTAAATCCACTCCCAGATATCTAAAACACTTCATTTCCTCCAGCTTTTCTCCATTCAAACGTACCTCCCAACTGACCCGTCCCTCAACCCCCGCTGTATCTCTTATTCACATTTACTCTCATTTTTCTTCTTTCACATACTCTACCAAACTTAGTCACCAGCTTCTGCAGTTTCTCACCCGAATCAGCCACCAGCGCTGAATCATCAGCGAACAACAATTGACTCACTTCACAACCTCTCTCATCCACAACAGACTGCATACTTGCCCCTCTCTCCAAACCTTTTGCATTCGCCTCCCTAAAAACTCCATCCATAAACAAATTAAACAACCATGGAGACATCACGCACCCCTGCCGCAAACCGACACTCACTGAGAACCAATCACTTTCCTCTCTTCCTACTCGTACACATGCCTTACATCCTCGATAAAAACTTTTCACTGCTTCTAACAACTTGCCTTCCACACTATATTTTCTCAGTACCTTCCACAGAGCATCTCTAACAACTCTATCATATCAATCATATGCCTTCTCCAGATCCATAAATGCTACATACAAATCCATTTGCTTTTCTAAGTATTTCTCACATACATTCTTCAAAGCAAACACCTGATCCACACATCCTCTACCACTTCTGAAACCACACTGTTCTTCCCTAATCGGATGCTCTGTACATACCTTCACTCTCTCAATCAATACCCTCCCATATAAATTCCCAGGAATACTCAACAAACTTATACCTCTGTAATTTGAGCACTTACCTTTATCCTCTTTGCCTTTGTACAATGGCACTATGCATGCATTCCGCTAATCCTCAGGCACCTCACCATGAGTCATTCATACATTAAATATCCTTATCAACCAGCCAACAACACAGTCACCCCTTTTTTGATAACTTCCACTGCAATACCATCCATACCAGCTGCCTTTCCAGCTTTTATCTTACGCAAAGCTTTTACTACCTCTTCTCTGTTTAACAAATCATTCTCCCTCACCCCCTCACTTTGCACACCACCTCGACCAAAACACCCTATATCTGCCACTCTATCATCTAACACCTTCAACAAATCTTCAGAATACTCACTCCATCTCCTCACATCACCACTACTTGTTATCACCTCTCCATTTGCCCCCTTCACCAATGTTCCCATATGTTCCCTAGTCTTACGCACTTTATTCACCTCATTTTAAACATCTATTTATTCTCCCTAAAATTTGATGATACTCACTCACCCAAACTCTCATTTGCCCTCTTTTTCACATCTTGCACCTTTCTCTTGACCTCCTGCCTCTTTCTTTTATACATATCCCAGTCATTTGCATTATATCCCTGCAAAACTCGTCCAAATGCCTCTCTCTTCTCTTTCACTAATAATCTTACTTCTTCATCCCACCACTCACTACTTTTTCTAATCTGCTCACCTCCCACGCTTCTCATGCCACAAGCACCCTCTGCCAAGCCATCACTGCTTCCTTAAATACATTCCATTCCTCCCCCATTCCCCTTACGTCCTTTGCTCTCACCTATTCCCATTCTGCGCTCAGTCTCTCCTGGTACTTCCTCACACAAGTCTCCTTCCCAAGCTCATTTACTCTCACCACTCTCTTCACCCCAACATTCTCTCTTCTTTTCTGAAAACCTTTGCAAATCTTCACCCTCGCCTCCACAAGATAATGACCAGACATCCCTCCAGTTGCACCTCTCTGCATATCAATATCCAAAAGTCTCTTTCGCGCGCCTATCAATTAACACGTAATTCAATAACGCTATCTGGCAATCTCTCCTACTTACATACGTAAACTAATGTATATTTCTCTTTTTAAACCAGGTATTCCCAATCACCAGTCCTTTTTCAGCCCACAAATCTACAAGCGCTTCATCATTTCCAGTTACAACCCTGATCACACCATGTACACCAATTATTCCCTCAACTGCCACCTTACTCACCATTGCATTCCAATCACCCATAACTATAACCCGGTCTCGTGCCTCTCATGATCTTTCTTCTCTTGCCCAGGTGCATATGTACCAATAATCACCCATCTCTCTCCATCCACTTTCATTTTTACCCATATACTTTCTTACACTCTATCACATACTACCACCACTCCTGTTTCAGGAGTAGTGTTATTTCTTCCATTGCTCTTGTCATCTCACCAACACCTGACTTTACTCAAGAAACATTCCCAAACCACTCTTCCCCTTTACCCTTGAGCCTCGTTTCACTCAGAGCCAAAACATCCAGGCTCCTTTCCTCAAACATACTACCTATCTCTCCTTTTTTCTCATCTTCGTTACATCCACACACATTTAGAGACCCCAATCTGAGCCTTCGAGGAGGATGAGCACTCCCCGCATGTTTACCAGATGGCTTCCTAGCTACGTCTCTTCGTTGTATATCAACTAACTGTTGTATCTCTCTCTTGTGTCTCCCCTGATGATGTGATTATTACACGAAAGTACACTTCGGAACTTACCGTGTTTCATTTTCCCCGTGGACTCATACAAATATACTTGATCATGCGCAAACTGAGATCCTTTCCAATATATATATATATATATATATATATATATATATATATATATATATATATATATATATATATATATATATATATATGTATATGTATTTCATTTATTTATTTTGCTTTGTCGCTGTCTTCCGCGTTAGCGAGGTAGCGCAAGGAAACAGGCGAAAGAATGGCCCAACCCACCCACATACACATGTATACACATACACGTCCACACGCGCAAATATACATATCTATACATCTCAATGTACACATATATATACACACACAAACATAGATTCCTGGAGGCGAAAATTCTTGGAGCGTTGAAGAATGTTTGGAAGTCGAGAACATTATCTCGGAGAGCAAAAATGGGTATGTTTGAAGGAATAGTGGTTCCAACAATGTTGTATGATTGCGAGGCGTGGGCTATGGATAGAGTTGTGCGCAGGAGGGTGGATGTGCTGGAAATGAGATGTTTGAGGACAATATGTGGTGTGAGGTGGTTTGATTGAGTAAGTAATGTAAGGGTAAGAGAGATGTGTGGAAATAAAAAGAGTGTGGTTGAGAGAGCAGAAAAGGGTGTTTTGAAATGGTTTGGTCACATGGAGAGAATGAGTGAGGAAAGATTGACCAAGAGGATATATGTGTCACAGGTGGAGGGAACGAGGAGAAGTGGGAGACCAAATTGGAGGTGGAAAGATGGAATGAAAAAGATTTTGAGTGATCGGGGCCTGAACATGTAGGAGGGTGAAAGGCGCACAAGGAATAGAGTGAATTGGAACGATGTGGTATACCGGGGTCGACGTGCTGTCAATGGATTGAACCAGGGCATGTGAAGCGTCTGGGGTAAACCATGGAAAGTTCTATGGGGCCTGGATGTGGAAAGGGAGCTGTGGTTTCGGTGCATTATTACATGACAGCTAGAGACTGAGTGTGAAATAATGGGGCCTTTGTTGTCTTTTCTTAGCGCTACCTCGCAGAAATGAGGGGGGAGGGGGTTGTTATTCCATGTGTGGCGAGGAGGCGATGGGAATAAATAAAGGCATACAGTATGAATTATGAACATGTGTATATATGTATATGTCTGTGTGTGTATAAATTGTGTACATTGAGATGTATAGGTATGTATATTTGCGTGTGTGGACGTGCATGTATTGGCATGTGTATGTGGGTGGGTTGGCCCATTCTTTCGTCTGTTTCCTTGCGCTACCTCGCTAACGCGGTAGACAGCAATAAAGCAAAACAAATCAAACATATATATATATATATATATATATATATATATATATATATATATATTTCTTTTCTTTCAAACTATTCGCCATTTCCCGCGTTAGCGAGGTAGCGCTAAGAACAGAGGACTGGGCCTTTGAGGGAATATCCTCACCTGGCCCCCTTCTCTGTTCCTTCTTTTGGAAAAAAAAAAGAAAAAAAAAAAAAAAAAATATATATATATATATATATATATATATATATATATATATATATATATATATATATATATATATATATCTTTTCTTTCTTTCAAACTATTCGCCATTTCCCGCGTTAGCGAGGTAGCGTTAAGAACAGAGAACTGGGCCTTTGAGGGAATATCCTCACCTGGCCCCCTTCTCTGTTCCTTCTTTTGGAAAATTAGAAAAAAATGATGAGAGGGGAGGATTTCCAGCCCCCCCTCTCCCTCCCCTTTTAGTCGCCTTCAACGACACGCAGGGAATACGTGGGAAATATTCTTAATCCCCTATCCCCAGGGATAGGGGATATATATATCTTTCTTTCATACAATTCGCCATTTTCCGCTTTAGCGAGGTAGGGTTAAGAACAGAGGACTGGGCCTTTGAGGGAATATCCTCATCTGGCCCCCTTCTCTGTTCCTTCTTTGGGGAAAAAAAACAAAAAAAACAAGAGGGGAGGATTTACAGCCCCCCGCTCCCTTCCCTTTTAGTCGCCTTCTTCGACACGCAGGGAATACGTGGGATATGTATATATATATATATATATATATATATATATATATATATATATATATATATATATATATATATATATATATATATATATATATATATATATATATATATATATATATATATATAATATATATATATATATATATATATATATATATATATATATATATATATATATATATATATATATATATATATATATATATATATATATATATATATATATATATGTATATATATATATTGGAAAGGATTACAAGTTTAAGTTTAACATACACAGAAAACCCACCAATGTATGCTCATATATCCATTATTACTCATCTCAACATGACAGAGTTAAATTATGATCATTTCAATCAATGTTCCTAAGGGCATTACGTATTTGCAGTCCAGAGTTTATTGATGATGAGTTTGATAAGATATATTCTATTTGATCTAAGTTAAAGTAACCTAGATCTTTCATTGATAAATCCCTTAAGTTAGCAAAGAAATCATTTTATAGAGTTGAGCCCAAACCTCCCATTGACACCAAGAATCTTTTAGTTCTCCCTTTTAATAATAATTTTACTTTGCTTCCCATGTTGCTCAAATCCTTTAACGTAAATGCTGCCTTTAGCAACAATTATACTATAAAGAATATCTTAATCAGAAATTCACCAGAAAATTCTCTTGGTTGCATCTATAAAGTTCCTTGTGGAAACTGTGATAAATTTTATGTTGGTCAGACTGGTAAGGATCTTTCTGTTAGACTTAAGCAACATAAATATAGTAAAAGAACGGGACAAGAATCATATGCCTTGTTTAATCATGTTAAAAACTATGATCAATGTACTGACTGGAGTAACGCCATCTCAACTGTTAACTCTAACTCTATTACCAAGAGAAATATCATTGAATCTTCTAGTATCAAATACACAAAGAACTATAATCTTAATATTAGTGATGGTCTGTACAAATTAGATAACTTTATTGTTGATAAGATTTGTAAAATGATAAGTTTATGAACGCTCGTTGTATGTTTTGGACAATCACATGTTTACCAAATGGCGTCCTAGCTTCGTCTCTTCGAAATATATCAACTGACTGTTATATCTCTCTCTTGTGTCTCCCCTGATGATGTGATTATTACACGAAATATATATACATATATATATATATATATATATATATATATATATATATATATATATATATATATATATATATATATATATATAAATATATATATATTTTTTTTTTTTTTTTCATACTATTCGCTATTTCCCGCGATAGCGAGGTAGCGTTAAGAACAGAGGACTGGGCCTTTGAGGGAATATCCTCACCTGGACCTCTTCTCTGTTCCATCTTTTGGAAAATTAAAAAAAAAAAAAAAAAAAACGAGAGGGGAAGATTTCCAGCCCCCCGCTCCCTTCCCTTTTAGTCGCCTTCTACGACACGCAGGGAATACGTGGGAAGTATTCTTTCTCCCCTATCCCCAGGGATATATATACATATGTATATATATATATATATATATATATATATATATATATATATATATATATATATATATATATATATATGTATATATATATATATTTTTTTTTTCATACTATTCGCCATTTCCCGCGATAGCGAGGTAGCGTTAAGAACAGAGGACTGGGCCTTTGAGGGAATACCCTCACCTGGCCCCCTTCTCTGTTCCTTCTTTTGGAAAATTAAAATAAAAAAATGAGAGGGGAGGATTTCCAGCCCCCCGCTCCCTTCCCTTTTAGTCGCCTTCTACGACACGCAGGGAATACGTGGGAAGTATTCTTTCTCCCCTATCCCCAGGGATGATATATATATATATATATATATATATATATATATATATATATATATATATATATATATATATGTGAAGCGTCTGGGGTAAACCATGGAAAGTTCTGTGGGGCCTGGATGTGGAAAAGGAGCTGCGGTTTCGGTGTATTATTACATGACAGCTAGAGACTGAGTGTGAACGAAAGGGGCCTTTGGTGTCTTTTCCTAGCGCTACCTCGCACACATGATGGGGGAAGGGGTTGTTATTCCATGTGTGGCGAGGTGGCGATGGGAAGAAATAAAGGCAGACAGTATGAATTATGTACATGTGTATATATGTATATGTCTGTGTGTGTATATATATGTGTACATTGAGATGTATAGGTATGTATATTTGCGTGTGTGGACGTGCATGTTTATACATGTGTATGTGGGCGGGTTGGGCCATTCTTTCATCTGTTTCCTTGCGCTACCTCGCTAACGCGGGAGACAGCGACAAAGCAAAATAAATAAATATATATATATATATATATATATATATATATATATATATATATATATATATATATATATATGTATATATATACATATATATATGTATATATATATATATATATCATATATATATATATCATCGTTTTTTTTAATTTTCCAAAAGAAGGAACAGAAAAGGGATCCAGGTGAGGATATTCCCTCAAAGGCCCAGTCCTCTGTTCTTAACGCTACCTCGCTGACGCGGGAAATGGTGAATAGTTTGAAAGAAAGATATATATATATATATATATATATATATATATATATATATATATATATATATATATATATATATATATATATATATACGTGTGTGTGTGTGTGATTGAATAATCGCACTTCTGTAGGGAATTCAGATGACTTCGTTTGTTGAAACCTTACAATACACTACATATTTAACGTAAGAAATCCTCCTCATCAGGAGTAAATAACTCGTAAAGTTTCAAATCCTAACACAACCACAAAGATTTGTGCACCCTGTTACTGCCATGCTAGGGTATGCACTGTCTTGGCCGTTAAAGGGGAGGAAAGGTGTGCCTTGTGGTTAAGGGCGATTA
Source organism: Panulirus ornatus (assembly GCF_036320965.1). NCBI lineage: Eukaryota > Metazoa > Arthropoda > Malacostraca > Decapoda > Palinuridae > Panulirus > Panulirus ornatus. Next base: position 37,757,773 of record NC_092236.1, read on the forward strand.
TGCGGGTTTGGTCGGCTTGGCTAGTGAATGTGTGTCGCGTCTTGATAATTCCTTCATAATGAATTGGTGGATATAATATAATGTGCTTTAAAGTTACTTGGCGATAGGTTAAAAATCATTAATATCAGCAATTATGACAGATTCATCGACATTACGGGTATCATGATCCGATGAAATGTACAATGTGACTAGGTTGTGAAGGTCTAAAGGGTGATCGTTTTCTTACCAATGCTTAACAATTGCATTACTGTGGTCACTTCTGCGTACCGTATGACTGAGCCAATAGCACCTATCGGTTTCCGTTTTGCCTGTTTGGACAACATATGCATCTTTACATGCCTTACAGTTATTGGCGTAAACACTTCCAATTTATGATGATTTGGCCTACTTTTGATTACTGTCTTAAAGATAGTACTATTATATTGGAAGGCATCATTAGTTAGGAGAATTGGGCAACACCAAACATTTAAATCTATCATCCTTTTCCACATTGTTGTTTCTCGATGTATACAAGCCCGGATGTGTTTGGATTTGAAACTTTGTGAATTGTTTACACCTGATTAGACGTATTTCATCTCTGAAACATGTAGTGCATTGTGAAGTTTCAATAAACGAATTTATCTGAACTCTTACAGCAGTGCAATTACCCCTTCATAAAACTATCACGGACTTGTGAGATCGTCATATCATCAGCAGTTTATTATCACGATGAAGTTCCAACTTGAAAACATCCAAGAATGCCCAACACTTGCCAGACTTGAAAGTACCGTCATGTTCACGTCCCTGTCATTACCAAGAAGTTACAACATAAATTCCAATAAGAATGCATTAGAAACTAGGGAATATAGCCCAACCTAATCGCGAGTGCCTTCCATAAAGAAGAAACAAATTCTATTTGGGAGAACAGAACATGAAATTCTTAAGATTACTCACGCATAACTTCTTCCTCACACAACATCTTTGCTCCTCCCATCATCTCCCTCTACAATCTTCATTCTTTCTCTCTCTTCTCCCCACAGTATATAGACCAGGGGTTCCCAACCTGAGGTACATGTGCTCCCAGGGATACATTTGCGCTTTTCAAAGGAGACATAGGTGTCTGAGAGTATAACCATGATGTACACTTCTGTACAGTGTACACCATGAGTAACGTAGAACATAAGCATTATAGGAACACGCTCGTTACAAATCAGTTAATAAAGAGAGCAGCCAACTAAGCAAGCTCTCCTCCCTCTTTCTTTCATTTTACAAGGTTACATATATATGTAGCACCCCAAAATTAATTTCTAGGGGTACATGGGAACCTGTCAGAATGTCCAAGTGATACAGAGGAACAAAAGGGTAGGGAACCCTTGATATAGACATACCTCCCCCTACAGTACATCCACGCCTCGCCCACTCCTCTTCTCCGCATTATCTACTACTGTAATTTCAAATCTTCTCTTATAAGACCGAATATGGATAATCAACTAAAATCAATATGCAAGTTCAGACTTCTTCAGATTACAAGCATGATATCATAAACCACTTACATCATGTGATATGACGTGCCTCTGACTTGTAAACAAGCATTTCCTGAAGGTTCGTAATGTGATAATACTGTGTGTATGTCATACGTAACAGAGGAGATGGATGTATTCATGCCACCAATGTAGTACGTCTCAGCAACTGAGTGAGCAGCTCAACTACAAAATAAGTTAGTGAGTTATTAGTGATCCATAAGACGATGGAGTGCCTCATATTATGACCTTGTTGTAATGTGGTTTTGTTGTGATGTGGTCTTATCATACCTTGGCCTTATTATATCATGGTATTATTATAATATAGTCTTGTTATATCTTGGATTTGTCATATCATGGCCTTGCTATATCATGGCCTTGTTATATCAAAGTCTTGTTATATCTTGGCTTTGTTATAGTTTAGCCTTGTTATATCATGGCCTTGATCTTGTTTCATCTTGATCTTGTTTTACCTTGGCTTTGTTGTATCTCAGCCTTGTTACACCTTAGCCCTGGATTTGCTATACTATTTTATGATTCTAATGCAACCTTCACCTGTCATATCTGAAATCAGTAAATAATGTTATTCTCATCCTCATACACAGTCTATGAATCACCTCAAAACACAGAAGACTTGACACACAGATCCTCTGCATTCCCTTTAGCACAAATCAAATCAAATCAACCTCTAACATCGGCTCAGTAATCATGTTAATGGTGAGAGCGTGGACAGACATTGTTGTCTTAAGCAGAGATAGATATCGACCAAAATACAGCAAATAATGTTCTCTAGTCCATACAAATTCGGAATGTTTTCGAAGACTTTATTCTGAGATACCAAGAAACCAAATAGATCTACTGAAGCGTCAAGTAATATTAGAAGTTATTATACTAGTGGACATAGTACCAGACACACAGAGAAACGGACAGACAGACTCCGTGATATTGCAACACACAGCATTAGAGTTGGATACAGAACTTGATCGCAAAAATAAGTTCATCCCACTTTATGTGATGTACCATATAAGTAAAACAATTTCACCTATGCATTTCTTTATGCACACGACTCAACCTTCACTGCCTGACAACAACCACGTCATATCCCTTGTTTATTCCAGTCCACCAATGCCTTAACCTCTCTTCTCAACCACTACATTCATTCCTCCAGTTAGAGAAGACCCACTCTTCATGCTTCTCCCACACTACACCGTCCCCACAGTAAATCTGTGACTTGCTGTTCGCATTTTGTACACTCTCGCTATCCCCAGGACATCCACACCTTCCACCTCTTCCTCTCTCACCTAAACTACGTCTCTCTTCACCGCCTTTATACTAACGCCTCCCTACAGTAATCGTACAGCAACTCCTAAGTACACTCAAGCCTGCATCACAGTACACCCACACCTCAACCAAGGTACAACCACACCTCAACCAAGGTACAACCACACCTCCCCAACAATACATTCTTGCCTCAGACACAATACACCCATGCTTCCTTTACAGTAATCCAGTGGCACCCCCCCTCCCCCATCCTTTTCATTCTCCCGCTAGTTCCATACCTTTCCTCTTCCCCACTCACAATGCACTCATGACTAGCAACTCCTCTCTCCGATACATTAAAACTTAAACGACTCCTGACTACACCCGTGATTTCTAAGTATCCTCATCCATTTTACCCAAGACTCCTCAAGAGTTCAATCATGACTTTTCCACACAATACTCATATCATCGTACTCTGAAGATCCCTGCTTCACTTTCCTCCCACACAGCACCTTTCACTTGCCTCTATTCCTCGTATTATAGCTATGCCTAAACGCTCTTCTAAAACAGCACGCCGATGCCTTCCAATCCTCATCACCTAATACACCCTGCCTCTCCTGTAGTATAAACAAATGTCTTCACCACTATACACCCACGCCTCCTTACTAAAGAGATCCAAGCTTCATTCCTTTCTCCCACTACCCCTGTACCTCCTTCACAGCACCCTGACAACACCTCCACCACCCTGACAACACCTCCACATTAGCCACATTCTAATCCTAGCTACACCCTACCTCAGGTACTCCTCACCTTATCCAAATTTGCACCACAACAACATCCCCGCTTCCATCTCAGCCCCATCCATACCCGACCTGCACCCCTACCCTAGCCACACATCCATCCCAGCCACACTTCCATCCCGGCAACTCCAGCACCTTAGCAATACACCAACCTAAGCCACACCCCGACCATAACAACACTCCTACTACAGTCACATCGCCCACCCCAGCCATGCCACAACGAAGCCAAACCTCCGACACCAACCACTCCTCTACCCCATTCACAACCCCTATCCTAGCCACATCCTCACTTCACCCACACTAGATACACCAGATACACCTCCATCCTAGCCACATCGACATCCTACATCTTCACCTCAGCCACACCACAACCTTAGCCACACCTCCACCTCATCTACACCCTCAACCTAGCCACACCTCCACCCCCGCATTATCATAAACCTCTTTCCCCTGAGCTGCACGCGATCATCATCCGCCGCCCGCACGCACGTGCATCTCCACCTGCGTCTCTCCCCTCACTCTCCCCCACACACCACGCTCCCCTTAACCCATGCTTCTGGTAGTCATCGAATGCCAACCCCCATGGAGGGTGTGAAGTGACGGGGAGGGAGAGGGAGGAGAGGGACGAATAATGAATAAGAAGAAAAAGAAGATAGATAAGAAAGAGGATAGTTATGGGGATGTGGAAAGATGAGGGAGATGCGAGAGCAAAGAGGCAGCGAAGTAGAGAGAGAGAGAGAGAGAGAGAGAGAGAGAGAGAGAGAGAGAGAGAGAGAGAGAGAGAGAGAGAGAGAGAGAGAGACAGACAGACAGACAGACAGAGACAGAGACAGAGACAGAGACAGAGAGAGACAGACAGAGAGAACGAAGACCTCAGGATAAGAAACTGAAAAATAAAGAAGCACAGTTGTATACTTGAGGCGGAGAGACAACGATAAATGTTCTTCTCTTCAGGATGAAAAGAAAGATAAAATTTCACTTTCTAGATGTGCTGGGCATCACCACCCACACTGCTGACGATTTGTGTAGCCATTTGTGAAAAGTCTTATAAAGAGGGTTCATACTAAACCATAGACGCTGACCTGAGCTATATCTCCGCTAGTCATCATCCCTTTTGAAAGCTTAAATGACCGCCATAAACACACTGGGGATCGACCACAACGGCGGCGTAATCCCAGCACCGGGGGTTTGGGGTGGGTCCTGTGTCCGCGGATCCGTCATGATCCTTTCGCTCTGCGTTTCTAGCCGAGAACCTGCTTTGGTGTGACGTGGTCGTCAGTATCAACACTGTGGTTAAGTCCCCTTCCTGGATACTGGCCACGTGCCTCTCATTCACAAGATAATTTACATTGAAGACTAAAGTTTAGACGAACATATGACTAGGTACATAATCCCTCGTAAGTTCAGTCGAACATATTACTGTGTGCGTAATCCCTCGTAAGTTTCACAATAATTTAACTTAACGTCGATGTTCCTTATTCTTAGACAGTTTAGGTTACTGACCACAAACGGGTTAGAGGTTCCATCCTTCTTTTGGAAAACTTTCCTGTCTCCTGCCTTCCTGCAGAGGATCGCCCAGCGTGACTAAGCGGACACTGGCCGGCTCATCTCCTCCTCCCCACGTACTGCCTCTTTCTGTATGATTTGAGGAGGTAAGTACTCACTCCAATGCGTTCATGAGTCAACGGGCAATTATATCCATACAACACTC
>NC_092236.1:37763142-37765642 GCF_036320965.1 Panulirus ornatus
CACGTGTCGTAGAAGGCGACTTAAGGGGACGGGAGCGGGGGGCCAGAAACCCTTCCCTCCTTGTATTTTAACTTTCTAAAAGGGGAGACAGAAGAAGGAGTCACGCGGGGAGTGCTCATCCTCCTCTAAGGCTCATTTTGGGGTGTCTAAATGTGTGTGGATGTAACCAAGATGAGAAAAAAGGAGAGGTAGGTATTATGTTTGAGGAAAGGAACCTGGAGGATTTGGCTCTGAGTGAAACGAAGCTCAAGGGTAAAGGGGAAGAGTGGTTTGGGAATGTCTCGGGAGTAAAGTCAGGGGGTAGTGAGAGGACAATTGCAAGGGAAGGAGTAGCACTACTCCTGAAACAGGAGTTGTAGGAGTATCTGATAGAATGTAAGAAAGTAAGTTCTAGATTGATATGGGTAAGACTGAAAGTTGATGGAGAGAGATGGGTGATTACTGGTACATATGCACCTGGGCATGAGAAGAAAGATCATGAGAGCCAAGTGTTTTGGGAGCAGTTGAATGAGTGTGTTAGTGGTTTTGATGCACAAGACCGGGTTATAGTGATGGGTAATTTCAATGCAAAGGTGAGTAATGTGGCAGTTGAGGGAATAATAGGTATATATGGGGTGTTCAGTGTTGTAAATGGAAATGGTGAAGAGCTTGTAGATTTATGTGCTGAAAAAGGACTGGTGATTGGGAATACCTAGTTTAAAACGCGAGATATACATAAGTATACGTATTTAAGTAGGAGAGATAGCCAGGGAGCGTTATTGGATTACGTGTTAATTGACAGGCGCGCGAAACAGAGACTTTTGGATGTTAATGTGTTGCGAGGTGCAACTGGAGGGATGTCTGATCATTATCTTGTGGAGGCTAAGGTGAAGATTTGTAGGGTTTTTCAGAAAAGAAGAGAGAATATTGGGGTGAAGAGAGTGGTAAGAGTAAGTGAGCTTCGGAAGGAGACTTGTATGAGGAAGTACCAAGAGAGACTGAGTACAGAATGGAAAAAGGTGAGAACAATGGAAGTAAGGGGAGTGGGGGAGGAATGGAATGTATTTAGGGAAGCAGTGATGGCTTGCGCAAAAGATGTTTGTGGCATGAGAAGCGTGGGGGATGGGTTGATTAGAAAGGGTAGTGAGTGGTGGGATGAAGAAGTAAGATTATTAGTGAAAGAGAAGAGAGAGGCATTTGGACGATTTTTGCCGGAAAAGATGTAAATGAGTGGGAGGTGTATAAAAGAAAGAGGCAGGAGGTCAAGAGAAAGGTGCAAGAAGTGAGAAAGAGGGCAAATGAGAGTTGGGGTGAGAGAGTATCATTAAACTTTAGGGAGAATAAAAAGATGTTTTGGAAGGAGGTGAATAAAGTGCGTAAGACAAGGGAGCAAATGGGAACTTCAGTGAAGGGGGCAAATGGGGAGGTGATAACAAGTAGCGGTGACGTGAGAAGGAGATGGAGTGAGTATTTTGAAGGTTTGTTGAATGTGTTTGATAACAGAGTGGCAGATATAGGGTGTTTTGGTCGAGGTGGTGTGCAAAGTGAGAGGGTTAGTGAAAATGATTTGGTAAACAGAGGAGAGATAGTAAAAGCTTTGCGAAAGATGAAAGCCGGCAAGGCAGCAGGTTTGGATGGTATTGCAGTGGAATTTATTTAAAAAGGGGTGACTGTATTATTGACAGGTTGGTAAGGTTATTTAAGGTATGTATGATTCATGGTGAGGTGCCTGAGGATTGGCGGAATGCTTGCATAGTGCCATTGTACAAACGCAAAGGGGATAAGAGTGAGTGCTCCAATTACAGAGGTATAAGTTTGTTGAGTATTCCTGGTAAATCATATGGGAGGGTATTGATTGAGAGGGTGAAGGCATGTACAGAGCATCAGATTGGGGAAGAGCAGTGTGGTTTCAGAAGTGGTAGAGGATATGTGGATCAGGTGTTTGCTTTGAAGAATGTATGTGAGAAATACTTAGAAAAGCAAATGGACTTGTATGTAGCATTTATGGATCTGGAGAAGGCATATGATAGATTGATAGAGATGCTCTGTGGAAGGTATTAAGAATATATGGTGTGGGAGGAAAGTTGTTAGAAGCAGTGAAAAGTTTTTATCGAGGATGTAAGGCATGTGTACTTGTAGGAAGAGAGGAAGGTGATTGGTTCTCAGTGAATGTAGGTTTGCGGCAGGTGTGTGTGATGTCTTCATGGTTGTTTAATTTGTTTGTGGATGGGGTTGTTAGGGAGGTGAATGCAAGAGTTTTGGAAAGAGGGGCAAGTATGCAGTCTGTTGTGGATGAGAAAGCTTGGGAAGTGAGTCAGTTGTTGTTCGCTGATGATACAGCGCTGGTGGCTGATTCATGTGAGAAACTGCAGAAGCTGGTGACTGAGTTTGGTAAAGTGTGTGAACGAAGAAAGCTGATAGTAAATGTGAATAAGAGCATGGTTATTAGGTACAGTAGTGTTGAGGGTCAAGTCAATTGGGAGGTAAGTTTGAATGGAGAAACACTGGAGGAAGTAAAGTG